>NW_026705893.1:0-300000 GCF_029867415.1 Vicia villosa | reverse complement strand
TTGCAAATCTTCAATGGCATGCCATCCATGTCGTGAAAATGGATCGAGGACGAGCTTCATTACCATACATGATTTTCCTCCAAGTGACTGGTTGTGTGTTACTGCAGAGTCCATGATAAAACTTCTTCTTGCAGAATTTTCCCTCATTTACAGCATCATGCCAGATTCCCAACTCTTGAGCCTCGTGCCTTTGATTAAGAACTGCCCGCAGAATCCACGAGCATGTGGTACCAATTGTTGCAGTCAATTGGTGCCCTTTTAGAGTTTACTTCCTTGCCAGTCCATAAAAATGTTCGACACATGCTCTCCATTTTCTTGGTAACTCCTTTAGGTATGGGAATACAATGTAGCCAGTAATTAGCAGTGCTGAAAATTACACTATTAATCAACTGCAACCTTCCTGCATAGCTAAGCATCTGAGCTGACCAGTGGTTGATTTTCTTCCCAATTTTCTCTACCAACATTGAACATTGATTATTAGTTAGTCTCTTACTCTCCAAAGGGATCCCTAGGTACTTAAAAGGTAAGCATCCTACATCAAACCCAATGATAAGAGTATTATGAGGTTACCAAACAATATCATAAGATAACACTTTGTTTTAAGGAAAATTTTGTCCTCGGTTGAATTCTCATCCAACTTAATAAACTCATAATACTCTTTAAAGGTCTTAATATTGATACCTTGACCCCTCGAATTCTGGTCCGCCTCAATCATATCTACCCCCAGTACCTTATCACATAGTTCATTTGCATGTTGGGCACTCTCATTAATTAACAACCTTCCCATCAATCAGAAGACCAAACAACATGTAAACATCCTCCAGAGTGATTGTACACTTACCTATTGAAAGATGAAATTGGCTTAGAAGATTTCTTTACTATTATAGTTTTTTTTAATTAATCGATTTAATTGGTTTAGATCAATCTCAATTTGTTTTGTCCGTCTCATTTTTTTTCCAATCTAGTCTAGTTATTAGAAAAAAGGCTAAATTACCTCTAGGGTCCTTTAAGTTATTTAATTGTAACGATTTGGTCCTTTATCTTATTTTTGCTACAAATAAGTCCTTTAAGTTACCAAACATCTTCAACGTTACCCTTCCTCACAGATTCCGTTCCAAAACGGATGATGTGTTACTAACGTTGCTGAGGTGTCCGTTAACGTTGCTGACACAAAATTTTTATTTAATTATTTTAAAGATGCTGACATGGAATATTTTTATTTAATTATTTTAAAGATTTATTTCAAATATTTAAAATGAAAATTTTGGGCCTTTAGCCCATCAATTGCAAAGTTACTTCATTCTAGTCCATAATTTTTTTAATCATCTAGTTTGTTTAATCAATATATACACCTGATTTTTCTATACACAAAACGATGTGGAACTAAATGGAAACTGATTTTCCCCTCCATGAATAATTATGCAGTAGCTAATTGGTATGCTCTTTCTTTCCAACAATAACACCCTTACAAGACCAACAACATACAATTACAACATTAATACTTACAACATTAATACAAGAACAAGATTATGATGATCATAATACTTATACTACTACTGATCATATTCATCATCAACAGCTACAATTAGAAAATAGCAATAACAGTAATACTCACAATTTCTTTGGTTTGCAAAATATCATGAGTATGGATTCTACTTCCATGGATAATAGTTCTGGTTCAAATTATGTTGTTTATGACAACTAGTCCAATTCCATCTCCATCATGTGCGCCCATGGTTGCTTTTCCTACACAAAATAAACTGTTTATGATACTCCCTAAATGTTTTGTGTGTGATAGGATCCCTAATGCGAAGGTGGACTCAAAGGGACAATCTGAATGTGTGTTGTTTAAGCCTATATTGTGGAGAGTTTGTGTTAAGATAAATAGAGAAGGAAAAAAATAGGAACATACATATGGTTAGGAGTGATAAGAGGAAAATGCATATGTATAAAACTCACCAAGTTTAGTTTATCACTTGAAGAGAATTGATTAAATGCATGCATAGCATGAGGCAGCTCTAGCAGAGCAACTGGGTCACACGAACCTTTTTTCGGAAGCATTGTCATGAAGAGATTTCTCGAAATCAACTCGTAATACACATGCGTGAACCATTAACAAATTCTGTGCTAGACCGTAAAAGATGCTTGGTATTGAAAAACCGCCACTGGATCCTCTAATCATTTTCACAACATACTTGTGTCGGGATTCATGAAGATATATACATGCATAAAAAGAAGCATTCAAATCGTCTAGGCCAAAGATGAAAAATTGTTGATTCGTGATGATGATAACGATCTGCAAGATAAGAAGAAGGAAGCAGGAAGCAAATTGCCACAACCATATATTTCATTTAGTCCCACATCGTTTTATGTATAGAAAAGTTTGGTGTATATATTGATTAAACAAACTAGAATATTTAAAAGGTTCTGGTCTGAAATAAAGTAGCTTTGGCTATGAATAGGCTAAAGGCCTAAAAATTTTAAAATAAATTTTTAAAATAATTAAATAAAAAAATTCTATGTCAGCGTTGCCAAAGGCAGGTTGCCAAGGCAGGTTTTGGCAACGTTTTTTTTGAAAAAACCGTTGCCAAAAGGTAGGGAGGAGGCAAAAACAAAATTCGCTAACATTACAGGGGGTAAATTACTATTAACCCTCTTTAAAATGATTAAATAAAAAAAACTTGTGTGCGGCGAGTGGATGTACGAGGAAATGAACCCTGCCTTTATAATTTGGACACCTGTTTACACGTTTTCCCTATGTTGAAAAAGGCCAAAATTCGAAATAAATGAATCTATTCTTATCAAAATAAATATAAATTCCACTTGGAACTCGGAACAAGTACCCACACACTCTCTCTTTCCGTTCTGTCATTTCCATTTCTACTTTTCTCTCACTTCTCTACTCCATCTACCGCCCTTTCCCTTTCCTCGCCGGAACCCTAATTCCATCCGCCGGAACTCAATAAACCACCGCCGAGGTATCATCCACCTTTTCACTATTCTATTATTTTTTTCAATCAAAATTTTGTTTGAATGTTCACTTTACGCTCACAATGAACTAGTTGTTGATGCAGTAGATGATTGAAGAATAGGTGAAACCGAAAGAAGCTGGATTTCCTCGCCGAATGGAGGGAGGTAGCATCTCTAGACTTTATTATTCTGGTACTTTCATGTCCAACTTTTTTTTGGTTTTGGATATAGGGTTCTCACAGTGTAATACAATACAATTCTATTTTTGATAGTGTGTGTTTATGAAAGTTTCTGATAGCGTTTCTCTAGTCTGATTCACTTGTATGTTTAAGGGATACACTCATGGATTATGATGACAATGACTATCAAAGCCAGAATCTCAATTTAGCTGGTGAAGGGAGTACCAAATTTCCTCCAGTTTTAAGACCATATGCTCTCCCCAAGTTTGATTATGATGAAAGCCTCCAAGGTCATTTAAGGTTTGATAGTTTGGTTGATACTGAAGTTTTCCTTGGCATTGAAAGTAACGCAGATAATCAGTGGATTGACGCGTACTCCCGGGTAAGTAGTGGCGTAGAGTTCAATTCAACTGAAGCTGAAACTTGCTCTATATCAAGGCATAATAATGTTTGGTCTGAGGCGACTTCCTCGGAATCTGTTGAGATGCTACTAAAATCTGTTGGACAGGAGGAATTTGTCCCTAGAGAAGGTGTTATACAGGAATCAGATGCCTGTGATGAACTTGCATGCTTAGTCAACCAAATGGATCCCTCTCTGAAAGCTGATGAGAAAATTGAGTTTAAAGATGATGTTGCTGATACACAGCCGCCTAGTTGTATTCATGAAAACGTATCCGGATCAAAAGAGGATGTAGAAATGGAGCAGTCTCTGGCCGGAATTTCCCAAGGCCGTGAAAGCGAACCATCAATAGATGGAAGTTTAAATAATATGGAACCACCTGATATGCAACGTCATATTGACTTACCCGAGTCTGGGGGGATTCTCTTCACTGATGGTAAATATGATGATACAAACCAAATGAAAGTTGAAACTCCCGCTGATACTTTTCTCCATGAAAAAACTAATGATAAGTCATCTGTGTCTGTGGCGACGACTAATATGAATGAGGCATCTACAGTGAATATCCCTTCTACTTGTGAAGTGTTAAAAATTCAAAATACGCTAAATCAAATAGTTGGTACCGGTGATGACAACCAAAGTTCTTTACAAACACAAACTAGTAAGCTGGATTTGGAGTCTTGCGTGAAGAACGGAAATTTTGATGTTGACACTCAAACTTTAGATATCAGCGCGGTTGAGGGTGAATCAAATCAGTCTGATAATCCACTTTGTTTAATCCACGGAGAAGACACTTTGGAATGTGTGAGTGTAGTTGAAGGCCTTGCGACTGGGATAGGTACTTCAGAGAAATCCTTGAACACTGTATCTAATGATATTTCTAACCTGCAGAAAACAGAAAGAGGAAGTGAAGATGCATGTTTTAGAGATTTTTCCCTGAGAAATGCTAATATAGACACATTATTGATTAAAGATTCTGTGGCGGGTGATCAATCTGCACCAATTACAAGCAATACTCCAAAGATTGCAATAAAAGATGATTCTAGTTCTGAAGGGGAAGATGCATGTTTTAAAGATTTATCTCAAGGGAATGCAAATAAAGGTGCTTTATTGGTTAAAGGTCCTCTGATGGATGATCAATCTCCACTAAGTACAAGTGACACACCAAAGATTGCCGTAGAAGATGATTCTAGTTCTGAGGGGCATAGAATTGAGGTCAGTAGTTCTGATTGTGGAACTTGTCCTAATTATCATCTGAATACGGTTACAATTGAGAAGACACTTGTCGAGAGCAATGTTTCTAAGGAAAAAGAGTTGTTAAACATTGGTAACCAGATGGATACAGATGATTTGTCAAGTAAGGCAGATGCATCTATGTTTGCTGTGGTGGATAAAAAGACTTTTGTAGTTAGCGAAGGCAATAGTGATGACAGAGCAAGTTTTTTCAGTTCCAATACAGTGGTTTCTACTAAGTCTTGTATTTTGGGTGAGACAACTCCAATGTGTGAAAACAACAAATCTAACAAGCAGGGTGATCATAAATTTTTTTGTCAAGCCATTTCTGTCAGTGGCCAAGGGAGTGAAAAGGCTCCTTTTGATTTGAGCACAGTTCATTGTGATGTTGATCAATCTCATCTTGCTGACGGGGGAGTTTGTTCATCATCTCTTGGTGCATGTAGCGTGGAAACCTCCACAGTGTCAGTTGATGTCATGCCCATCAATAGTTCAGGTATATTTCAAATTAGAAAATATCTATCTTGTTTTAGGGTTTATCTTCAATGTTTTTTTGCATCTTATTTTTCAGGTTCAAAATATTTGTTAGAAAGTATTTATTCAACATCCTGAAAGACAGTATATGTTGTACCTCCTAGCAGAATTGTGTATTGCGTGCTTAATAACTAGTCTGTAGTAAGTTACTAGTAATATAATATGCTGATTGGCATATTCTGACACTATATTGAGCTTCTTAAGGCTTGACCTATAAATAAGTAATCTGCGTACCTTACTGAAAGCTTAGGTGAATCATTGCATCAGTTTCACTCCACAAGATACTCAGATTTCTCTCTCTGGTTTATCATTTTCCTTACAGATGTTCACGAGCTTAAAAGGATGAAGCATGTTGACTCTGCTTCTGTTGATGAAAAGGAAGACTTTGAAGCCCAAATAGTTGAGGAAGCAGGCATTTCTCTCCCTGTTGGGTTTTCTAAACTGGAAGTTGATCCTTGTACTGTTGCTGGAAACGACAATAAAAAAAAATCCGACAATACTGGTCACATATCATGGGAGGCAGACAACAGCTCTCTGCATATTCTGGATACTAGTGCTACTGAAAGTATTGGTGAACCTCAAGAAATACAAAGCGTTGATCACGAGTGCACAAAAGAGTCTAGTGTGGTTGCTGTTCTATGTGAACCAATAAAGAAACAGGGCAATGAGGTTACTGTTTCTTTTATTAAGGATGATAAAGAGGCAATACAAGAGCATCATGACAAGCCATACTCGAAATTATCAGGTAATCTTTAATATATTCTTGTGATTCCTTTCCAATTTTATAGTTTTTTTTTAGGTGTAATCAGTTGTTAATGACTGTTTACTGATAGTGCTTTGTGCACCTTTAAGAACACAATGTCAACATGTAACTATTCTTGAATGTTAGAGCATCTTGTTACACATATTAAGCCTGACACCTTATTTATGGTTAGTGCATGTGAATGTGGTTGTAGCATCTTATTCCCGATCAATTGTCGACCTTTTGATTTGCTCTTGATTTTTCTTGTTTACTCTTGTTTCTGCTTGCTGTATGCATATAACATATTAACTTCTGGGTGTAACATTGGAAAATGTTATAATTTATACCCCCTCCTCCTTTTTTATTGGGATTTTTTTTTACCAAAATACTAAGAAGTTGTTTTACAATACCAATGAATCATTAATGTTATTTTTCCTAGTATTATATTTTGGGAAATGCTAACAAGTGTCCTGGGGCACTCTTTAAGTAATTAAAGTGGTAAATTTTTATAAAAATGCATGTATTCAATGCATTGAAAATGCATTTGAAATTGAAATATTAACTTTTGTAAAGAATATTTTCTTTATTTAGTATCCTTAAAGAGTGCCCCAGGGGCACTTGTTAGCATGACCCTTATACTTTTAAGTATTTATTACTCTATCCTTTTTCAACTCTTAAAATTTATCTTTCCCATATCATTAAGGAAGGGCAATTTTGTAAAATCCTTCATAATTTATCTCTTTTCATACAACAATCATTACATTTCTTAATACCCGTGAAACTATCAAAACGCCTTATAATAAAAAGCAGAGATATAGTATGTTTGAGAATGACCCCCATGACCCATCTCATGTTAGTACAATTGTTGAAAATATAGTATGTTTGAATTTGAACCATGTGCTGAATTGTTTATACTTGATCCTCACAATGAGTTGCATACTGAAGGTTGTTCTGCCAATCCTCCGTATAATAAGCATGATGTATCTAAAGATGGGAGAAGTGTAGTTCCTGATGTAGGTCTTGTGGCAAATTCGTCCAAAAAAGACGTTACAGATTGGACCCCAATAGGAGCAAAAGCTGGTGCGAGGGGTCCCTTTCCTGTTATTGTAGCCAACAAAGACTCGGTGGTAATCCGTGTTACTTTTCCATTATTTACAGCTTATTGAAAAATTCATTGTAAAATACATTTTGTATTTTTCATTATGAATTGATCTAGTTGACTTATTTTATTCTTTTTTCTCCTCTTATTTTTAAAGGTTGTAGCAGAATCTCCGCTGGCTTCTGAATTAGGTACTCCCAAACCGAATGTAGCTAGACTTGTATCTCATGGAAGTCCACTAATACCTGATGGTGATTTAGCACAAAGTGTTTCTAAAGGTACACCTGAACATAAAACCAGGCGAACACCTAATAAGACTGCTGGAAAGGAATCATCTAGAAAAGGAAGCAAAGGAAAGACTCCAGCAAAACGGTCAGAAAAAGGGGACAGATCAACCAGTGTACCTCTGAGCCCATCCTCTGGTTTCCAGCTGATGCAATCCAACGAGGCACATCAGTATAGGAAAATTGATTCCATCAGTACAAAGCCATTTTCAGATTTGAATACCTCTGCTTCTCCGTCTGTTATGTTTCAACAGCCTTTTATGGATGTTCAACAAGTACAGCTACGTGCACAGATCTTTGTATATGGAGCTTTGATGTGAGTTCTAATGTTGGCTGTTATTTTCATTTAAATGTTATGGTTACTTAGATATGATGTGCAAGTGTGCTTATGAATATTATATTTTCATCCGTTCCCCTACACACTTATAGCCCTCGGTGTTAAAAATTGGACCAGACTAGTTGATCCTACAAGTTGAACTAGGAATCAGTCAAGCATTCTGTTCCAAACTGATCTTAGAATCAGTAAAGCATTCTGTTCCTAACCGATCTTAGAATCGTTGAGAACTATAAAAAGTTCAGCTGTAAGATTGTTTTTTCTTTCTCTTCTGTAATTTTTATTTTTATCTCAAAATTTTAACTAATGTCTGGTAAAAATAGCCATTATTATGGGTTTTACTATTTTACCATTTACTATTGATTTTCTTTGATTTTAATTTAAAATTAAACTCTTATATTTTAATATTACTTACTACGATTTGGTGTTGAACCTTAGTTATCTTCTATGGTGTTCCCAACTTCTAATAACTGTTATCTGAATCCAAAGCCTGTTTGCGTCTTTATGTGATAGGATTTTGTTTAGGCAGCATGAGTTGTGCTATACTCACCAGTATGATGATCAATTGTGCTGATCATTTTTCTTATTGATGTTGCTGCAGTCAAGGCATAGTACCTGAGGAGGCCTATATGTTATCGGCTTTTGGCGGTGCAGGTTTTTGCCCCCCTCAAAACCATGATCTCTTTACTTATTTTTTTTCTTGCTTGCAACAAAGTATTAAGCTCCTAGAAATTGTTTATTTAGATGGTGGACGGAACTTTTGGGAGAAAGCCTGGTCTTCCTGCTTGGAAAGGCAGCGGAGCCATAAGTCTCATCCAACTAACTCAGACACACCACTGCAATCACTATCTGGTATATTTATAATATGTACTTACATATGTGTTTAGATTTCCCTCTGGTCTCACATCGTGTAACTATTTTGCAGGTACTAGAACCGCTGATTTGGCAGTTAAGCAAAGCGAACTGCAAGGAAAGGGTATCACCCCCCCTCTTGGCCTAGCCAGTAGCATGAGCACTCCAACCATTGTAAACCCTTTCATTCCCCTGTCATCTCCCCTTTGGAGTTTACCGTCTCCCTCACAGGCACTTGTTTCATTGCATCCTAATCAAACTCCACCACTGAGAAACTTCCTTGGGCATAATACATCTAGGATATCCCAATCCCCCCTTCGTGGACCATGGGTTGCTTCTTCTACTCCTGCTCTTGATAACAGTTCCTATCTCTCTGCATCACCTGTCACAGATACAATTAAATCCAGTTCAATCAAAGGAACTTCTGCACCTTCTTCCTCTAGCATTAAGAATGTCCCTCCTAATCTGCAAGCTTCTAATGTAGGTCTACAAAATGTATTTCTGCAAACTACTCCTCTGTTTAATACAAGCAATGCGACTGTATCATCTGCCCGACAATCTTGTGATCCGAAGTCCAAAAAAAGGAAAAAGGTTACAACAGAGTCTGAGGATCTCGGCCATAAGAGTATGCATTTGCAGTCACACCTAGTATCAACTCCTATTGTCAGCAACCATATATCTCCTGCTAACGCCACTGAACCCCCTGTTGTGAATGTGCCAGTAACTACTGTTGAAAAATCAGTTGAGTCTGTATCTCCTCTATCTCTGGCTGATCGCCTCAAAGGTGGCTGGAATATTGAGAAAAGGATTATGTCAGATGAGTCTCTTACAAAAATTGAGGAGGCAAGGATAAATGCAGAAGAAGCTTCTACTCTTTCTGCCGCTGCGGTGAATCATAGCATGGAGATATGGAAACAGTTGGATAAGCAAAAAAATTCTGGATTGGCTTCAGATATTGAGGCCAAATTAGCTTCTGCAGCAGTTGCAGCTGCAGCAGCTGCGGCTGTTGCAAAGGCAGCAGCTGCAGCTGCCAATGTTGCGTCAAATGCTGCACTGCAAGCAAAACTGATGGCTGATGAAGCATTGATCTTTTCTGGTCATGAGAGTTCTTGCAGAACTTATTTTTCCGAGGGTATGAGTAACATGGGAAAAGCAACCCCTGCTTCCATCTTAAAGGGTGCAAGTGGAATCAATAGCTCTAGTTCTATTATCGGTGCTGCAAAGGAGGCTTCAAGAAGGAGAGTGGAAGCTGCTTCATTTGCCAGAAAACGAGCTGAAAATGTGGATGCTATTGTGAAGGCTGCTGAGCTGGCAGCAGAAGCTGTTTCACAGGCTGGCAGGATTGTTACAATGGGTGATCCTTTGTCATTAAGTGACTTGGTAGAAGCTGGTCCAGAGGGTTATTGGAAAGCATTCCAAGAGTCTTCTCAGCAAGTTGGGTTATTTAAAGCCACGGGTAGAGGTCCGATGAATGTTGACAATATAGACAGACCAGAAACCTCTCAAATATCTAACAGAGATACCTCATCTATGGAAATGGGGAAGCGGATTGCCGCGATTGAGGAGTCACCCTTTCAGAAGGTGCATAATGAGACGTCACTGGACCATATGAGATCAGTTGATGAAAATAGTTCAAATGGATCAAGGGGCCGCAGGGTTTCTAATTTAGTCAATCCCATTGACGTGCTTCCCGAATCTGTGACTGAATTACAGGTTTCTTTGACTGACGGTAATGGACCCGAAAATCTGGAGAAGAATAGCATAAAAGAGGGCTCACATGTAGAGGTTGTTTTAATAAACTTTTTCCTTTCTTTTAGTGATTGAGTTAATGTAGTTAGATTCATGACTGCTGATTTTTTTGGGTTATTTGTACAACTTTGGTGATTATTAGGTTCTACCGTTCTGGTTTTTAGTATCCATTCTTGGCTAACTGAAGCAATTGTATGTATCAGGTTTTTAAAGATGGAAAGGGATTTAAAGCAGCATGGTTCACAGCCAATTTATTAAGTATGAAAGATGGTAAAGCATATGTATGCTACAACAGGCTTGTAGCTGATGAAGGTTGGTCAAACTTATGCATACTTGTTCATTGATGAGAATGAAATACATTAATTACTATTTGATCAATAAGACAAACTACATGGTTTTGTTTTCTGATTTTTAAAATTTGCAAGAGTCAATGTTGGGCTTTGTGTGCACTTCAACTCAGGAATCCTCTATAATACTACATCTGAATGTAAAAGTTCATAGACAAGATCTTATAACTCATTTTGATATTTTTTGAAGATTGTTTTGTCGTAGGTTTAGTCCATAAATTCACAATTGAGGTTTTGAATTTAAATCAAGCATGTTGGATATAACTTGTTTTATAAAATTATCAGTATGATGCTCGTCACTGGTCATTTCAAATGAAGATTTTATATAATTGTGTAATATAGGCAGCACTCTTTCGATGTGAATAAGAAGAAAAATCATTGTTTCAAAGGTGCAGGGCCTTTAAAGGAATGGGTTTCACTTGAAGATGAGGGAGATAAACCCCCTAGAATACGTGCTGCTCATTCTCTTGCCAGTTTTCATAATGAAGGGACAAGGAAGAGACAGAGAGCAGCTATGGTGGATTATTGGTCCATTGGCGATAAAGTTGATGCTTGGATACAAGAAAGGTATATTTTTTGTTTTTATATTCTATGCTAGAAAGATAACGTGTTGTTTCAATGAATGACTGCAAGATAGAAACTGACCCTTATACTCCATAATTTTATCTCCTTGGCCTTAATCTAACATTTACACCGGATGTGATTTAGTTCCAATTTTTTGTTGGGATGGGTAACTGTGTTTTTTTTAAAGGGAAAGTGGTAATCGTGAAATGTTTTTGATACATATTACCCACCATTCTGGGTGATATTTAGATAAGACAAATAAATCAGATCTTTTATTGCACACACTAAAAGGTTTTGCTGATTTGACTCATCCTATTTATTAGCTTTTGTCTCACATAAACTTCATAGCTGCAAAGCTTGACCAATTAATAACGGTCTTGCTGCTTGGTTTTGCACCTTAGCTGTGTATTTCCTTTTATAATAATGATGTATTTCGTATATTACGTCTATATTTTGATATAGCAGTTACCTCTAATTTAGCTATTTTTGTTATTAGTTGGCGAGAAGGAATTATTGCAGAAAGGAATAAGAAAGATAAAACATATACTGTCCAATTCCCAGGTATTGAAGTTATCTAACTAGCCATTAATTTTAACCGGCTTCTTGGAAATACATAATCTATTTGGTTTTCTGCAGCAAGTGGAGAAAAATTAGTTGTTGAAGCTTGGTATCTCCGTTCATCCCTCATTTGGAATGATGGGAATTGGGTTGAGTCTCCTAATGTGGGAGCAAATGACAGTCCCACCAATGAGGTACTTTGTTTGCAAACTCTGACGTTTTAACTTGATGCAGTGCCTTCTGTACTGAACTGTGCATTTTGATTGCAGGGTGTTGCACCGCGCGAAAAACGGACTAAGTTAGGAAGTCCTGCACAAGAACTTGTAAAGGGAAAAGACAAGACCTTAAAAGGCACTTATGCTTCAGAATCAGCTAATCCCAGTGAATTGAGATTACTTAATTTGAATGAAGATCATAAAGTGTTCAATGTTGGTAAGAACATCAAGAATGAAAAGAACTCAGATGCACACAGATTGGCAAGGTCTGGTCTTCAAAAAGAAGGACCAAAAGTGATCTTCGGAGTTCCTAAACAGGGGAAGAAAAAGAAATTTATGGAAGTAAGCAAACATTATGTTGCAGGGGGGACAAGTAGGATTATTGATGGAAACGATTCAGATAAGATTGCAGATTCTTTGATGCCACATGCTTCAAGATCAAGCGGATGGAAAAATAGTTCAATAAAAGACACCAAAGAAAAATTAGGAGCTGACTGCAAGCCCACTTCTAAGTCTGGAAAGCCACAGGTTTTGGGTAGAGTGATCCCATCAAAACAAAAACCTTTGTCAAGCTCTCGTAACCATGATTTGACAAGTCGTACAGAAAGGACAAGGGATTCTTCAAGTCACGTCAACAATGCTTCTCAGCGTGAAAATCAGAGGGAAAGGGCATCCTATTCTGAAACCTCAGGAGCAAGACAAACCTCAAATTCCTCACGTGCATCTTCAACCGATTCTCATCCCACTAAGAAGCCACCCACATCAAGAGTAAGTAAAGGAAAACAAGCACATGCTGAAGGAAGGTGGGGTAAAGTTGAAGTGGAAAAGGCTGTGAAAGGAAATCCGGTTAAATCAACCTCTGAAGAAGTTCTTGAGCCTCGTAGATCGAATCGCAAGATCCAGCCAACATCTAGAGTAAGAATATGTTTGACATCAACTTAAATTGATTGTTTTAAAGTTTTGCATCTATTGATTTTATTTTATTTTCAAAATTTTAACAAATTTAGCCATTTATTTTGAGCCTGATGTTGTTCTGGTTTGGCAGCTATTGGAAGGAATCCAGAGCTCATTAATTATCTCAAAGACTCCCTCGGGTCCACACGAAAAAGGTTATAAAAACCAGAACCGGAATACTCCTAGGGGTAAGATTCTGTTTCTATAATTCTACTCAGCTATTCTCATGCATCTGTAGCAGCAGGGTGAGTCTATATACTTAACAATTTCAATTTATTGATTAACTTTGACAGGTAATAACCATAGTTGAATGAAGGCTGCGATTGTATGATTCACATAAGTTGCATAAATTTGTATATTATATATAATAGGGGACATATCTATGGGAATTCTTGCTTTATTTTTGGTTTTAGACAGACTAGTCAGAGTAGCTGTTTATATTGATTTATTCATGTCTCGGCGAATGGCACTGTAGGCTGTACACGGAATTTATCCATGTTTATTTATAGACGTTTGCTGATATATCAAATGGTAGCATAATACTTCCTTGGGTATTATTAACTAGTACAGCGGATTTTGCTCCCATTTTTTCTCCTTTGCCTATTGTCTGCACATTAAATCAATATAGGTTGGCAAAATTTGGGATAACAATTGCGGTGACAATCATCAGCTCTATAAAGAAAAGATTTAGTCAATATATTAATATTTATTGTTTTGTAGATTATATTTATAATTTATGAATCTTGCCAATATTTTGTTTCATCTTTAAAGAAAAAGGCGCATCTGGGTTATTAGAGGAAGAAAATGACATAAATCATACATTGAAGATGATAAGGTTATTAGAAATGGTTTTGGTTATTGTACATGAATAATTAATCTTTTCAAAATTTAAAAATAATGTAATCTCTTATAAACTTAAAGTAGTAAATTTAAAGTACATATAGAATGTTATGTATTTGTATATTATTAATGAATAAATGTCTAATTTTCCCCTTTAAAAAGTGAAGAATGACCTTTAGAGTTACATTATTGTTTTTTTAATTAAAAATTACACATTAGAAAATTTATGTAACAAGCTTTAGCTAGAAAAACGTATTCAAATCACAACAAAAATTTAATCTTTTTTTACTGAAATAACAAGTAATTTGATGGGGTAAAGGAAGTAATTTGATGGGGTAAAGGAAGAAGTGATTGGCTTTAATGGTGTATGGAGAAACATGAGGAGAAGATCAAGGGCGTTAGTGGGTGTGGAGGATGAAGATTTAGAAAAAGGGGAAAAAATAAAAAGATTTGCATTGGCAAAGAAAAAGAAAAACAAGGTTAATGGGTGTGGAGGATGGAGTTTAGAAAAAGGGGAAAAATAAAGAGAGATTTGCATTGGCAAGGAAGAACAACAACAAGGTTATGCATCGATGGAAGAAAAGTGCGTTGATTCATTCACACTATTGTTTTTGATGTTCATAAAATCTATTTATTTTATTGTAATAAATTGATCCTTTATAGTTTATATATTTTTTCGCTACAAGTTAATCTATTTCACAAACTCCGTTTCAAAAAAGCGAAGCGACACTAATGGTGCTGATGTGTCACTTAACATAGATCAGAGACCATCATTAGATAATATAATAATTTTTTCATAATTTTTTAATGCACAAAAGTATTTTTTAACTAATTAAAATGCACGCAAAAAGAAGAAATTAAAGAAAAATAGCAAAATAGAAAATAAAATTCTCAAAAAATTACACAAAATGTAAAATGAGAAGAAATATTTTTAGGAATTTTTTCATAAATTTTGGACAAAAACATATTTAATATGAATTTTAGTAGTTAAAAACGAATTAAAATAAAATTGATAGAACAAAATATAGAAAAAAAAAGGACAACGCTGCAGACTAGTGTTTTCTTTGTTTTTTATTTATTTATAAATTTAGACTTAATTTTGTTTATTATGTTTTTTATTCAACAACCAATAACCTTTATCATATTAATATTAAATGACGCCGGCTACATGAATTAACTTTTGACGTGATGTTTATTCAAGATCGTGTTTCTATCCAAATCGTCAATCTTAGAATTTTTTTCAATAACTTCTCTTATAACTATAAATTATTTGATTTTTCTCTATCTAATCTACTCTCTTTACCGCATAATATACATGTTCAAGCCACTTAAGTTTATTTTTCATCATCCTTTCTACTATACTATATGTTACTCCAACACTCTTTCTAATATTATCATTTTTAATCTTATGTCTAGTGTTATAACACATACAACTCATCATCCTTATTTCTACTACACTTACTTTATTCTCGTACCGATTCTTAACCGTATGACATTCTATCCCGTACAACATCGTAGGTTTACTAATGTTGATAAAATTGCCTATAAAATTTTGGAAGGTTTTCTCTATTTTGTGGAAGTGGGCGTAAGAATTACTAAGGGGTATTTTTTAGGCATAATTAGTCACGAAGTCACTTAACTTAATTTAATGTTTCACTTTAATCCCTTATCTAAAAAACGTTACATGTTAGTCCCCTTAAAAACACTTATTAGTTCCTTAACATATCCTCGAACAAGATTAGACGGTTTAGTGGGTCAGATACTGGTGGTGAAAAAAACATTTTTGTTAGTCAAATTGGCCCTTTCCATTAAATTTTGTGAAAAAAGGTTAACTGATGAAGATGTGGCATGAAAACGATGTAATTGGTAAAAATCTGAGATGTATTATAAAATGGAGTTTCTACTTTTCTCGTTTCTAGGTCATGCAATCATCTTCTTTCTTTTCCCTTTTTTTCTAGGGTTTGTTCAACATCTTCTTCATGTTTCATATTCCTTTCTTTTGTTGCGTTAAATTCATCTTTCTTCTATTGCTGCATTTTTTAGGGTTTGTACACCATCTCTTTCAACAATCATCTTCTTCAATTGTTCTCTTCACTGTCAAAGAATTCAAGCAGTACTTCAATGTCAAACAATCAAAATTTTGAGACAATTAGATATGTAATTTGTAGAAACAATAGAAGGAAATGTTTTTGTCAAGAGGAATGTGTGCTTCATACTGTGAGTGATATGAACAATTTGAAATATGGAAAAAAGTTTGTGAGTTGTAGAAATTACTGAAATCACATGGAAAATGTTTATAATTTCTTCAAGTGGTTAGATGATGAAATTGTTCATGAAAGAGATTTTAAAATTGAAAGGAAAAAGAAGAAAATTTTGAAATTGAAGAAAGAAATTCTCTACACAAGTGGATGGTTGAAAATGTCAATAGTGGTTTTTTGAGTTTCGCATTGAATCTTGTGATTTTAACATTATATTTCAAATCAAGATTCATATCAGAGAACCATACAAAATTTCAGAACATTTGAAACTATCATTAACAGACTGTATTCATTAAACCAGAAATTCATATAATAACATGTTATTAAACTAGATTGTCACAAGGTGTCATTAACAGACAATACAAAATAAACCAAAATACATAAAGTGTCATTAACAGACACAACAAAATAAACCAAAATGACATTAGATAAGGTGTTCAAACTTTAAAGACAATACTATAAACAATACTGGAAACAGAAATGATAACCATAGTTATAGTTGGCTTAAAACTTATCTTGACCCCTTTTGAAGTATTTTTCTTCTTCTTTGAAGGAGGTTGACTTTAGAGTGTAAAATCAGTATGTGCTATTTAATTTAGGAATTTTGGTGTTTCTTGACTTTATGGTGTAGAATCAACTGGTGTCGATTGATAAGGAGGTGCTGATGTTGCCTGACTTGTTGGTGTAGAACCATTTGGCGCTGATTAATTTAAGGGTGCTTGTGCTGCCTGACTTGAAGGTGCAGAGTCGCTTGGTGTTGGCACTAGTAATTTTCATTTAGCCTTGTTGTGACCATCTATATGGAACCTATTGCATTTAATTTCAAATATTGTCTGCTTCACCTAGGTATAATCTTTAAGACTTTAACTATTTCTCCAGCTTCTCTGTTTTTTTTTCTTGGACCTATCAGGTTGTCTTTATATGGGTGGTGATTGAAGATCAACAAAATATATTTTGATCCACAAAATTTTCCCATTGACTGAATAAATCACTGCTTCATTGCAAGTCTCATACCATTCCTTTTTATAACACTTAGACACGAAATCATCAATTTTTAAGTGTTGATTTTTCATTCATGAAATTGCATGATAAGATGGTATAGGAAATTCTATCAGCATCCATCTTCCATAAAAGTATCCATTTCTTAATAGATCAACTGTGTATTTTTCTTTATTATATGACATATGCCTAACTTCGTAGTTATATTCACATGCACACCTGTATAACATGTTGAAATCACAAATTAACTCACAACCTAGTTGTAAACTAGTACATACGTTACAAAGCTTTATAATTGAACATTTACCTAACAATCTGGTGGTTTGCTTTTTGTGACTCCTTTGCTAACCTCTTTTAGATATTGTGTAGAATGCTACCTTCCTACTTGGAAATATTCCGCGTATTTGACTTCCACCTAAGCATAAGATAAAGTCTTATTTCTTCAAGCATAATGACAATAGGCTTGGATCTCGCAATTACAAACACTGAGTTGAATGTCTCTGACATGTTATTCACCAAAGTGTCACATCTTGGAGTTGTATTGAACCTTGATTTACTCCAGTACCTTGGTGGAATTTTTATTAGGTGCTTGAATGCCTTATCATTAACATCCTTATTTTCAAGCATAACATTTCCCCAAGAATATACATAGATAGTAGTTGCAGTCTTCCACTTTAGTTCTTTTAGTTTAATACCTGGAAACTTCTTCCTAAAGTTATTGTATAATTGTCTAGAAACACACAATGGCGTAAATTTAGTAACACATAATATGTAGAGGGACTAAAGTGAAACCTATAACATAGTTAAGGGTCAGAATTGAATACTATAACATAATTAAGTGATTTATCCAGAGAAAATATTACCTAACACAGACTCTTTGGTCAACCCCCGAGAGCATCTCCTTAAGTGGTGGCAGGAGTCTCTGTAATTCAGTTAAAACATAGACATCAATAAAACATCAAACATATTAAAAAAGAAAATTTCTTTAAATAGAAAAGTAATTGAAAAAGAAAACACACCTTTTATTGATCACTTATGAATGTGTATGTATTACATAACCTGACACCTCCTAAATAAGCTATCAACAATTCTAGAAACCAGCTCCATGAATCCTTGATTTCACCATCCACAACAACAAATGCTATTGGAAACATTTGACCATTTGGATCCCTACCAATGGTTGCTAGTATTTGTCCTTCATAATAGCCCTTTAAGAAACACCCATATAGTCCTATAATGGGTCACCACTTGAAAAAATTATCTCTGCAAGCTTTACAATATATATACATCCTCTGAAAGTGTGGATTCAACAGTCTCTCAGGATGTTCAATGCTTTCCCCCTTCACCTTGAAATGGTTGAGTTTTATTTTTTACATTTGACATAGGGTTTACCCTTAATAGTTCATGACCATAATCATAAATTCTTGTATATTGTTCTCTAAATTAACAATCCACAATATCCACAACTAGTATCTTGGCTCTACATGCAAATGTCTTGTTTATACCAACATTCCATTTTTGATGAGTCTTCTCCATTATATATGTTAACTTCAGACTTGAGTTTTCTCTTACATTAGTTTGTGTCTTTTTACCTAACTATTTGAAAGTAAGGAACTTAACCTTATAATCTCTACTACATGTACACTTCTCAACTATTTTTTTTCAATTTCCAAGTTTCTTCTTGTGGTATTCTTGCATTGTAATCCTCCCATGGACAATCTACCTTGCATATCATTCTTATCTCTTATTATCATTTTTCTTAAATTTCATATTTCTTCTAGAATGAATAACATATGTTCTCAGCTCCTCTTTAAAATCCTCATTTGTAGCAAAATAGATGCCTACTTCCCACTTGTAATTTTCCATTCATTTGGGAATCTTGAAGGTTTGAAAATCAGCCTTTGAAATATTTTCCTCCTCGGTGTCATACTCATTAGGTATGTCATCACTATCATACTCATTAATGTCACTCAATCCATTCAAATTCTCCTTTGGCACATCATCTACATTCACACTATCATGCAAACAACTCACTTCACCACTATATTCAGCCTGCCTACTTTGTTTACATGGTCTCTCTACCTTGCCTTTTCCTTTACCCTTTCTCCTTCCCTTTAGCTTTTCCATTACCCTTTAGATTTACCTTTTGATTTCCCTTTTTATTTTGCCTTGATCCTCATAATTTCCTCTTCTAACATTTCTTCAATTAAAATCTCTTCAACAATACCAATATCATCCTCTGAACCCTCAAAGTTTACATCCAAAGCATTATCTTCACTAGCACCACATATTTCCTAATTACTGCCAAGTCCCTCATCAAGTTTCTGGTTTTAGTCAAGCCCTTCATCCAATTCCACTCCCTAATTGATGTCAATTCCAACATCTTCCTCCTAGTTGAACTCAAAAGCACCATCTTCTTCCTAGTTACAAAACTAGTGTTACTTTATTTTTGAACAAACGTGTTTCAACAATAACAAAGTATAATAATAAATTCCAAATAACCAAAAAAGTCATGTCAAATAAATACATCCAACTAGATAATCATGTCTGCATTAGTTAACGTTTTTTCACAAAATTTAATAGAAATGACCAAATAAAGTAACGAAAGTGTTTTTAAGAGACTATCATATAAAGTTATTTAATTAAGGGACTGGAGTGAAACATGAAATAAAATTAAAAGACTAAAACATGTATTAGTCCTATTTTATAGGTGCCGCTTTATGAAGATGTCAAAATAAGTGAAAGTTATGGAATATAATAATAATAACATAAACGTGAAATTAGAAAAGTAATAGAAGTCATTGATCACATGATAATTAGAATTGTTTAAGTATAGCCAACTCATCAAATAGGTTGATGTGAAACCTTTCATTGCATTTAGGGGTGGGAACTGGGAATAGGTCAGACCAACTAACGGGGCCTACGACCTAGTCTACATAGGTCAAGGTCAGATAATGTTTTTTTTTTTAAATAGAAGGTTTAGACTCTTTTATAAGCTTATTTAGTTAAAAAGGCTAGGTCTCCTGAAAGAAAAAAAAAAGCCTTTTAAACCAATCAGACCCACCTATATAAATAAATATGAATAATTTTATTATTATAATTATATTGTATTTTGTACTTTGAATTAAAATATAAAAATAAAACTCGATTATTTTGAAGAACTTATTAGAATATGCTGAAAACATTTTATGAATTTTGTCACAAGTTATTTTCATAAGTTTTCCTAAACAAATAGTCTCACAATACTTATGCTAATAGGTAAGCTCAGATAAATTAATGCAAACAAACTTTAGTACCATTGATGTTTTAGTTTCTTAGTCTATAAAAACATTAATTGAATTGTTTATTAACATATGTTAAAATAAAATAGACTTTTATATAGGCTAACAGGTCAATCAGATTTTCATTAAAGGCTAGACTTAAGTTAAAAAATAAGCCTATGATAAGTAACATGTTAGACTTAGATTTGGCAAAGACTAATTCGTTTCCTGCTATTCTCACCTCTAATAATTGATAGTAAGTTGATTAGTTGTCGAAGTGTTAGAGTTTTTATTTGAATGTTTGGTTTTAATAAGTAAATTAGTGTACTTAACCTTATTTAGGTCTTTATTTGATTTAATATACCATATGAAACCATAGAGAAATGACCCAAATATCACTTTAGAGCAAAATAACTATTTTACTCCTGTGTCTTTAAATTCCACTAATTGATGAACTGAACGGATTTTCAACTAGTATTTTAGATTGGAGATTGCATAAACAAATTTTTTGAAGAAAAATACTTTAAATTTTTTTTACATAAATAACTTTTATAAAATATTATATTATATAGTTATCCTTTTATGACCTTTTTTATATTAAATTATAAAAAATCACTGAAAACTCAAAACTACTTAAATTTTTTTACAAAAATTATTTTTGAAATATATTAATTTTAAAAATACTGTGATTTTGATTTATTAAAATCTTTATTAAAATTTTGCAATTTTGAATATTTAAGTTATTAAGTGTCAAGATTACTCTTTTAATTAATAAAAAATGAGTTAAAATAATTTTATTATTTTAAAAAAGTCATAAATATTTTTTTTAAAAATACAAAGATTTTTTTTAAGGTTTAATGGATATGCATTGACCGTCTAAAATAGAAAATAGTTTTACACAGATAAAAAAATCAACAGTCTGCCACATCATTAAAAGAATGAGATTAATTGATCAGTCATGCTATGCTTACACCGTTTTTTTCACACACCGTATATACACCTTATATATTCTGCAAAAGCATTTCTCTTAGCACATAAATCAAGACATAAAATATTATTAAAAAAATAAAAAAGTATGCAATGTAGGTATAAATGTACGGTGTGGTGTTAAAATTGGTGTACACTTATCAATTCTGTTAATTGATACATCCTATTGGTGTAAATTTTCTTACACAATAATCAGTGCATCACAACCACTCATATATGTTTAAAACTGCTTTACACCATCTGTATATATGTTTTACACCATCTGTATATATCAATTAAATTTTAAAATAAAAGTGTGATGCGGCGGAATACATAATCGGGATTGCTCACCCCTTTTCTCTTTTTTTTTTTTTTTTTTAAAGTTTTAATAAATAAATGAGCCCTTAAATTTTTTAAGAGAACCTTCATTTTCTAGCCGGGCCTGATATTTTAAGTCAGCAGGCAATCCGTTTTAAAACGGTAAACAACTTGATAGAAAACAACAATTTTGTCGAAAAAACATGTTACCAATAACCGAGCTCACAATGGAAAAAAAGATATATATCTATTAACATTTGTAAGGTGTTGATGTCATCTACGTACTTTTCCCCTATACATTGATCTATATCGAGCCATCACAACATGAAAGAACAAGATTTTCATCATGGCCATGTAACAGCTCAATATTACCACCAACTTTAAAGGCACCAAAGTTGCTCTTTCAATTCTCAATCTCATCATCATCATAGTGTCATGTTATCTCACTAGGCTTTGGTAGCTCAAAATTTTCTTCATTTCCGCTATTCATTTCAGAGTCAGCCCCCGTTGTCATATTTCTCAACGCGAGTTTAGGCGGGTGAATTCCATCTTCACTCAGTTTATCTATAAACGGTTTCTCACAGACACAAGCGCTTGGATATTCATGAAACTCTCGTCCAGGTTTCATCTCGTCTGGCTCTCCCATGAATCCCCTCTGACATGCCTTCACCTTTCCGGAAAACGTTTCCCAGTCCATCTCATGCCTTGACATGAGCAACGCGCTAAGCTTCTTTGCATTTGGTCTAATGGTTCTTTTGTGACCCATGTATCGTCTGTTACATAGAAGAGGAAATCAGTTTTCCGTTAATGAACAATATTCAGATTAGTTTTTGAAGCAAGGAAGAATAAAATCATGACATCAGAGTAAACTTATATATTCTTACCTTTGACCAGCAAGAATCTTGGCCATGTTACCATTGTTGTTAGCAACAAATACATTACTTTCTTCACAAACAATGTAATCGATAGCAGCAAGGCGGGAAGAAAATGAAAGAAAAGGTTTCAGCTCGTCTTCAACAAGCATCTCCTTTGTATAGACGTTGGGAAAAAGTTCTCTAAGAGGTTGCATGGTTTCATCCCCGCCATATATTTCCCCAGACGCAACATATAAGTATGTGTCATTTGTAAAACCAAGTGCTCGCAGCATCAAACCCACTTCGTGAGGAGTAAGAGGACATTTCCCACGCTTTCGCTCTTCATCAGGGCTCAAATCCTGTATTATCACATGAGGTAACCACTCAATCACTTGATATCAGCAAGGAAACAACTAAGTTTGGAGCTTGTCTGTTTCAGTTTATTTAGAATGTTCGTTTAAGATTTTGACAAACATAGGAATGTAGTCTTACAGGCAGTGTTGTCCATCTTTTTCTGATTTCACCAAGCTCTTGTTTTTCTTTTTCACCCCCACCAAAATAACAACCTGAAAATGCCAGCATATCTGGCTCAAACCTGTGCCATAAATCATTATGGAATATGAGAATCCAAACAATGGCCACAATTGAAACCTTCTATCTACTATTAAGTTGCGTAAAAAGTTTGACATTTTCAAATTGTTTAAATGATCAATTAATTTCAGACAATGATGAAGTTGTGAAAACGGGAACACAAATCAACCAATTAAGACAAATCAAAAGATTTAAAGGATGGGAACATATATGGACAGCAAGTTTGTCATTAGGAAATAGTAGAGATCAACTCACACCACTTTGCCATTTATTGAAGTTGAATTTAAATTTCATATAGCAGGTTTATTGAACAAACCTCAAATGAACTGCTATGTAACGGGTTGCCATTTTTTGCATTCTCATTACAATTTTTTGACCAATTTTCCGTATAGGTTTTGTAAATCTCAAAGCATGATAATTAACTCGGCAACGAAGTTTTTGCAGCTCATCATCGAGGTCATTGGCAAGTCTATAGTCAAACTTTGTCAATTGAAGAACCTGCAAAATATCCCAAAAAATCTGTTACCACCACAGCTGAATTCAGAAAGGACTTATCCAAACAGATGTTAACAAGCTATTAGGCGTTTCATCGTTCGTGGCAGTCATTTAAAGAAACAAAACATCTTCCAGTGAAAATAATCACAAAATTTCAAATATTAGATCATAACATGCAGCCTTACCCGTCGTCTCAAGAGTATTGGCAAAGCTTGGTCAAGATAATATTCAGGATCTGATTTCCTAGGGACACGCATTGTATAAGGGGGTTTCTCCATTGATCGCATGATCTTATCAGGAACTCTTTTAACAATAGTAACATCTTTTGCAAGATAAGTAATGAACCAATTAACATCGAAAATATTGGCAAAGTCACTGTATTAAAAAAATATATTGTTTATCAAATGAACTATTGTTAACTAGATTCAAAGTAATTATAATATGAGTAAAGACTACGAAATGATATGTAAATTACCTGTCATCTTTCCAAAAAGAATTATGATCTAATTCAGGTACAACTAGCGTAGCATTAAGAATCCGGGCAACGACAACAGCGTCAGTTATCTGTAGGCACGAACATGATTGTCATTTCCATTAAAATAATATTATCTTTAATCAATAATTTGTTTTTGTTGAGTTTGTGATTTCTGCGTGTCTAAATCAGATCACACTAGGCTGTTTATAATAGGATTATAATAAATGATAGTTGATGCAATTTCTCAATCTAAGCCTAATCACTGATAACATGCAACGAAAGAATAATAACATGTGACTAGTTCCATCAATTATCATCGTGAATTTGAAAAGAACTTGATCAAACTAGCCTCAGATTCTTCAAAACCAACTGAAAAGGAGCAAATGTGCTAACACAAAATCATCTCTGCTCTTTTCATGATTTTGATCGGTAGGACAGCAACCGTCTAAGACCACCAGATACATTAATCATTTCCATCCATGAACATGTAATCGATAATTGCACCAAAGTAGGGACTAATGGCATATTATAAAACTAATATCCTACTTACCCCGGTTCTTTGTTGGTTCAGTCCTCCACTTGCTGCAATAAGCAAGTAGCCATTTGACATGCGCTCACGTATAGCAGCTGCATTATCCAATTACCATAATGAGATAGAAAGTGACATGTAGAAAAATTAAATGATTCATTCCGAAATTAACGAATTGTCTAGAGGTAAAACAAAGTATAAGATGGAACACTTAAATTTCTCAGTCATCTGATGGAAGGGGCCATGAAAGCCTCTTACAATACAACTGGGACAATTATACACACACTATAATTTGAAAAGGAGCATTCATTAATCAAGACATAATAGATGAGTGTTTAAGGAGTAAGGACAACTCCATGCACTTGAACTTATACATGTGTGCTTAAGAGAGAAAAAAGAAGACAGTTTAGCATCCTAGGGTTAGGAAAAGAGGAAGAATTTTCAAATTTTTTTGAAAAGTCTAGCAATGTTACAAGTTATCTGAATTTGTTTAATATCCATAAAAAGTACCATACTATACCATATACAAGGGAAGCAAAACATCATGCCTAAAGTGGTTTTTTAAAACTGTCGATGTAGACTCACATCTATCTATTGCTAGCCAAAAAATCTATCACTATATGGTAATAGAATAGAGCCGTTGAGGTCAAAGAGGGGTTCTAAAGTAGACAGCATTAGTATATCAAGGGCTTATTTAGTTGAGGAAAGCAATTTCTGCTTTGATTTCCCATTTTTACTTATAAAAACAAAAATGTCACGCACTATAAAACTGACAATGTAAGTTTTAAATACCACATAACACCAAAGCATTGAGACATTATCTTAATCATAAGCAAGGTGAACATTACTAGAAAGATCTTATTTAGATCACGATAAAGGGAGGCGAAGGGTGGAAAAAATTCTCCTGAAGCTAACAAACCTCGGAGCAAATTTGACTGATCTCTACTTAATCTACTGACGCAATCTAACCTAAAGCATTGGAGAAATATCGATAACAGAATTGTACATACCGAAACATTATAGGACATACATGTCAATGGTACCAATTTTAGTTACAACAACAACCAAGCCTTATCCCACTATGTGGGGTTGGCTACATGGATCATTCTGCCATAATGCTCTATCCAGGACCATACTTATATCCAAATCGTTAATCACAAGATATTTCTTACGAACTACTCTTATAATTTTACTAGGTAAATTTTACTTAGCGTTAGCAAAAACAAAACACAAGGAGTTAGTTAGTTAGTTAATTAACTTACGCGAAAAATTCCGTCCCCTTTCTTTACATCCATAGTAGTATTTAGAATATTGTGATTTCCAAATATCAATTGGCGCGTGACCATCCTACAAAAAAACATTCATGATGTAAAAATTAACAGGGAATCATATTGATTAAAAAAGATAAATACATTATGCTATACATAGCGCTTACGAATAATTAACTACCTAACTAAGTAACTATCTACTATAACCACTAGCTAGGAATTGTAACTAACTCCCTAATCAATCAATATTTATGTTAATTACACTATATGTTTAGTACCCTTAGAATCACAGACACCAGACACGACACCGACGCTTAAATTTACAAAAATACATCATGTTATGTGATGCAATGCATAAAAGGGAAAAGAAGACTAACCGATGAAGAAAAGAAAGAGCGGTGAACGAATCGTTGAGAGTACCACTCAACGTGAGAAACAACGTGACCTGTTAAGAGGGAAATTAAACCCAAACCGAAAAGCATGAAGCCGCAAATGAGGGACCAAGGGATGGATCTCGAACAGAAGACGTGTTTGGTGTTAGGGTGAGTGTGGTTCATCGATAACAACCACGACTTCACCACACCCATTGGGGTTTGGGTTACAAAATCAAAACCAAAATCTTCATCTAAAACCCCATTCAAGAATGGTGAAGATATTAGAGAGTGACGCGCGAGTTTAGAATAGAATCGGATTTGCGAGGTGAGTTGGTTAATTTGCTGTTAGTGAAAACAGAGAACGTAGGAAAATGATTGAAAATCAAAGAATCCAGCGTATAGATCTTACTATTAATATTTCCTATGGCTTCATTACATATAGATTCTATTTTATTGTATTGCTACATTTTTTTTCTTTATTTAATTGAAATCAATTCATATAAAAGGGATTTTTTATTTATTTATGAAAAATCTAAAAAATATTTACTTACACTCAAATTTATTTAAATGCTTAAATTGTTATAGTTCATATAAAAAAGAAGTTTGTAAACATATATGAATATGTTAAATCTTGATGAAAAATTATTGATTAACTGATCTCCCTCTAAGAGAGACTGTGATTATAAATACATAGCCAAATAGTTTATTTGATTGGATTCACATTTTATATATCAAAATATTAAATGCTTTGTTGAGTTACATTTCGCAGGCAATATGACCTACATATTGTACTCACGTAAAGTATATTTGGTGCCAACCTTGGGACCAGATAAACCTGACTCAGACAACATTTTCACTTGATATTTTTCCCAATCCACCTTTCGTTCCACTATGGTAGGGGTTGGAGTCATCAAAATAATGATGGTCGAGATGCCATAACGGAAATACATGTCTTTATGGAAGAGTTATGTGGCTAAAGCAATGCTCTGCAAAACATCATTTTGAACCATCGACGACAACAATCTAAGGACGACAAGCCATAAGATATAAAAGACCTAGATCCTCATCTCCTCTCCCTTGACATCTTGGACGCCCTGATCCTATAGTTTTTTAAGTCGCCCTTGTTGGTGACCAAAGACGGAAAAAGTGACCAGCATGAGCATGCGGCTGCCACATACTCCTTAAAATATAAGCTTCTTTCTAGGATTCTGAAAGAGGTGGTCTTGCGTTGGTACATGAACCTAGTGAAGTTATTGATGACTAACTATCAACACCATTCTCTTTTCCCACCAACATGTGCCTTATTTCTCTAACTATTGATACTTCTGTTCAAGACATTTTGATTTATTTCTCATTTTCAATTCCATATTTTCATTTTATTTAATATGTTGTTTTAGTATGGATATTGTTTTGATAGCCTTAATTGTTTGGTAAATTCAAGATCTAGAAACTTATTTGGTTATTTTTTGGAAGTTGTTTTATTATGGAACCATAATTAATCGGAGAATCCGTGATTGTGGTAAAGGACGGTGGATTGGAGACTAAGATGCAGAGGAGGAGAGGCTAACCTACAAGGCTAGCACTCAAATGCTCAAGTCAATAAGTGAAGGAGAAGAGTGAATTAAATTTAAATTTGAAATTGTGTACCTAAAATTCTTCTCTTGTGTCCTTTATATAATGGAACGATTATAACAACTTGTTATCCTTTAAGCGTGGGATGCAGGGAGCTATTAGATGTATCATGGCCTTCGATCACCTGTATTATTCCCATAGGGTAGTTCCCATATGGTGCAAGCAATTCGAACAAACCATTGTTACTTTCGGGTGGTCGACCGATGGCCATTTTGGTCGGCCCAAAATAGTTACACCCCAAACCCTTGTCTCTGTATGACAATGCAAGAGTTTTTCGTACTTTCCTCATTCGTAGATCATTCTTTTAGCTTAAGTGGAAAACCAAGAAAAGACGTTATTGTTTCTTTGGAATTTGCGCCTTTAATACGCCTCATGCTTCAAATGTCTTTTTTATGGATTCCCTCATAATGACTTTCGCTGATTGGAACACTTGAGTGTCTCATTAACATGATCTAGACGGTTGGTAAGGTTTATCCATTTTAGTAGTTTATCAAACGAGTTTCTAGGAGTCAGTTTCACATTTCTCTGAGCGGTTCTATTTTCTTCAGTGTTGCTTGCATTTTTTACAATGCTTTTCTTTTATGTGCTAGAATAAGGTAGTTCTTATCATGAGTAAAAAATGAGAAGAAGATACTTATGAATCCTTGGTTTACCTTGTCTCTTCATCAACTATTTCTATCTTTACTTGAGAGGGTGGTCTTGATAGAGCCTTCTTTGAGGTTGGTCCACCTTCGAGTTGGGGTGTCTAGACCCTTGGTGAAAATGAGATAATCTATAACAAGTATGGAATATGTGACATTCCTTTCTACGGATGTACCTTTTTGATCTTGGGTTTTCGATTTCCTTTTTACAACTTTAATATAAAAGTTCTGAATCACTTGATGAGTTCCCTTTGCAGTTGCATCCTAGGAGTTAGGCGTATGTTAAAGTTTTCCAGTACTAGTGTTAATATCAAAATGGAAAACCATATATGTTCCTTTTCTTCCACCTCTTCAGAGTACAACATAGTCTCGCATCGTAGGTGCGAGGTCATGGTTTGGTTAATTTGGTGCCAGTTGTTCGTAGTTCCAGGACGATTTTTGAGAGTTTGAATCATTTAGAAAATTAATTCCTTTTGGTTATTCCCCTTTACAAGAAAGCTCATGTGAATCTTTGCACTGTAGAGACTGGAGCGGGAGTGTTAGTTTATCAAGGGCCATCTCTTGATGTGGATTGAATTGCCCGTCTACAAGGAGAACAACTTGCCTCATGAGGATCTTTACCTAAAATTACGGTTGATGGGCTTCGTTAAAGAGTTGGGTTATTTTAGGGAGTTACTCCTAGAGAGGAAAGCTTCACAAAAGCATTTAGAATGACTTATCGAAATCCGCCTGCTGATGGATGCTTGCACTAAGAAAGAGAGGAAGGTCTCCTTTGGTTAATTTTCATATGTACTTTTCCTCCTCGTTGTTAATTCAGTTATTTACAATTTTCTTACTTTAGTAATCATTATTTGTATATTCAACAAAGGATGGAGAAACTATCTTCCTACTAAGGCAGGGAATCCGACCAACTCAGGTGACAGTGGGTCCTTCAAAAACTTCATGACTGGTCAAGGCTCCTTCCTCTTTAGGGCATACCGGAGGTACTTTAAATGATTCTTAGAGGTCGTCGTACGTGGTGAGTCCTCAAGCTTTTGCGGAATTTCCAAGGACGAGTTCCCGTGCTCCAAAAGAACATCAAAGATCTACATCTAAATAGGATTGTTCTTCTCTAGCCAACTTGATTGGGCAAGATCTTGAGAAGGAACTATAAACTCTGGTGTATTATACCCGACACACTTCAACTGTTCTGGATATTGGTGGCGTCAGCCGTTGGGATATCTTCTTGTTTGCCCAACGATGCAGGGGGAAACAACAACTAGAGGAAAATGTTTATAGCTTGACACTCAAGCTGAATACGTACCTGCAAGAAATATAGAAGGCTTCTTCTTCTTTTATCAAGGTAGATGATGTTGCTTCTCTTATCAGGGTAACTGATGCTTTAAATGTCCTCAATCTTCCCGACTCTCTAGTTAACTAAGTAACTTTTTTGGTAAAGGGTGCAATAAGGAATGATAAAGATCTAGCTTATGCCTTGACTACTTTATCGTCTACCCGGACATCCCTTTATGCGGTTTAGGGAGATCTATAAGCCCTTCGTCTTGAGAATTCCTCAATGGCTTTAATTTTATCTGAGTCATCTGTTGCTAGTATCGCAATTGTTTCAGATTCTTTTGAGAATGACTTATAGCAAGTGGATCATTTTCACCATCCTCTGCGTGTTTCGAGAGAGTAGATTAGGCCGAACCAGATTCATTAAAGATGTGAATATCGTCTCCCTTCGAGATTAATAATCTGTTTTTTTAACATCAAGTCTAGTAAAGTATAATTGAAATGAAATAGATGTGGTTTTGTTTTTACTTATTTAAGGTATACATGTTGATCATGAGTACATTGATCCAGGTTCCGTGTGAACTTACAAGGTCTTCCCTCGAAGTTTATTGGATGTTTATAGGGTCGTGCCCGACCAAAGTTCAGTACCCCTCCTCCTATGCGTCACACAATGGGGTTTTGATTACTCTGGCCGCACGCTCGTGGAATTTGCGATATCATCCTAAAGTATTTATGTTGGGGCTTCGATCCCTTCAGTCGTACCACGAAATCTTCATTACCTTACACAATCACAATGAAAATAGATATTTCAAAATTTGCAATTTCTTTATTAACAATTGGGAGTTCATCATACACTTGTGAGAAAACATAATCAGGTGGACTAGTAGCTGTTTATTCTTCATGTTTTCCATCTCTTTGATTTAGTCACTTATGAAAGGCCAAATGTTCATGCTTTTGAGATGAACGGTTAGGTATGCTACATTAATTTCCATGACCTTACTCTCTCATTGGTCCTGATAGAGTGCTTGATATGTCCTTTTGGCTCCTTCAAGATCATCATTTATTATGACCGATTTGCCATGAAGGTTGTGATATTTAGGCATATGGTGGACTAGTGAGGCAACAACGTATAGGGCAGTTATGAAGGGTCTTTCGAGAATACAATTTTAAACACTTTTTCTAAGGGACCATAAGGAACTTTGAGCTTACGATTTAGATGTCCCTTCCCTATTCTGTATATATCGTCAAGTCGACACACCCCCACGTTCGGGTTATCGTGTTGTTAAATGCCTGTAAGTCTGACCCCTCGTACAACCACAAATTCCCCTCTCGATGCCCATCTTCTCAAACAGTTTATAGTTCATTATGTTACATGAGCTTCCACTATTGATCACAATTTAGGAGAAGTCGAGATGCCCGACCGTAGCACTTATGACTAAAGGGAATATTACATTTAGGCTTCCCTTGATTTTCTCGTAGTCTTGGAACTTAAGCGTTAGTCTGCCAGGGATCTTGGTCGATGTGCCTTCATCCTTCTTATGGACGGCCATCATTTATGCAATTTTTCACTACATCGTCCCCTTGGAAGAGATATTCTTCTGGGACGTTCCTTCGGTGATGGAGATAATGAGTTAGCGCTTCTCTTTGCTTGCTTCCTTATCCTTGCCGCTGGTCCCATCTCTACTGGTCATGACGTATGCAACTTTCAAGGGGGACTTGCTCTTAGGTGACTACTCTCTCTCTCTCTCTCTCTCTCTCTCTCTCTCTCTCTCTCTGCGTGTGTGTCTGTCTCTATCTTTGTCTCTATCTCCCTCTCTCTCTGTATGTCTGTCTCTTTCTCTGATATCCCTTGACATGCTCTTATAAATAACCTTTCTTTATCAATCCTTCGATTGAATCATTCAGTTGGATGCAATCATTGATGTGTGGTCCTGAACCTTATGGAAGCGGTAGTATTTTGTATTATCCATTATAGATGAATCTCTAATGAGGAATGGGTTTATAATTCCTCCCTTTTGGAACACCGTGTTGGCACACTCCTGGTAAATACTCTCTTGTGATGCATACAAAGAAGTGTACTTATCATATCGACCATGGATCCCACAGTCAGATTCATCTTTCCTCCAATGAGAGTCTTTCTCGGTTGAGCGGCCGAAATGTGCATCGACAACGCCCAGGTTGTCGAACCGGGTGTTAAGCTTCTCCTTCAGGTTGATGAAAGAAGGTGGTCGGTGATGGTTGTTCGGGTCCAGGCGAATTAGGGTGTTTTTTTGGTAGTTTTGAGTTCAGGGAGTATTTTGCTAATTTTTATGTAATTTTTTACATTAGTGACCTTTCAAGTTACCTTTGGGTTTATTCTGAGTCAAACTATCAGCCTTTGGGATTAGTGGAACTATCACTCATGAGGGTTACCCTTTAGGAACCTTTAGAAATTTTTAGAGTAATTTTTTGGAGTATTAGAGATTGATAATTAAAATTGTTGAAAGTAATTACTTTGTTGTGATTAATAATCCGATGGGATTATAGTGGTGGCCTGATTATTGACAAATGTTTGGTTCGTATATGGAACCCTTTTCAGAGAATGATGTTAAAACGACTTTTGGTGACTATTGAGTTGCATGCTTGTTTGTCTACATTATCTTGCATGCATATATCTTCGAGATAGGTAGGACTTTGATACAGTGAATGCTCAGATTCATTTGGTGGAATCGTTGGTTCAGGTGAGGGACCAGAGGTGGGTCTTAGATTCATTTGAAATTAACTCCATGAATATATCATGTTTAACTTGTTTTTTTATTTATTATTGATTCATTGAAATTAATTGATGTTTTTTTTTACTTTGATTGTTATAGGATTGACCATCGGTGAAGATGCCTACCCACTGTGGGAAGTTGAAGAGGTTCTTAGATGGCCCAATGCTTGAGGAGCTCAGGGCGATTGTTAAAGATTGAGGTCTCCTTATATTGGTGGACTATTCCCTAACCATGCTCGACGATCAACTATTGATAACCTCTGTTGAACGATGATATAAGGTGATATCTTTCTTCTATCTTTTATCTGGTGAGATAACAATTACCTTGGATGATGTCTCATCTTTATTCCATCTTCCCTGCTAGATAATGTCTTCACTACTCTTCTGATTAGCTAGCAGCTTACATGTATTTATGCTATACAGGACCTAGGAGTTACTAAATAACAGGGATAAAGGAGTTTAAGGCTAATAGGGGTGCTTAATTTTGCAGATATTGGCTCCAAGATAGGTATGGAAATCTGGAATAACAGTTTATGTACGAGGCCGCCAATAGGGTATACATGCTACATCTTGTAGGATGTACTATGTTGACGGATACGTCTCATGTATATATTGATGCTAAGTACATAAGGTGGTTTAGTAACATTTACCATGTCGGTTGGGCATGAAGGTGTGATGCACGGACTATTCTATATTATGCACTTGGAGAGGCGACTGTCTTTGAGACTATGCTGCTTGCCAATTATATGAGTTTATTTCTTGGATAAAAAATACTTTTCATTATTAATTTAGGTCATATTTATGACATTTCAAGATATGCATATGTTCATGTGCAGTGTTGGATATACAAACATTTCCCCTCCATTTTAGAGAGGCAAGTTCTTCCTACCACTACAAACTCCACATGGACTAAGAGTTTAGGTATGTCTAGGACATCTTACGACCAGTCCCTACTATTCCATCTGAGGGCATTAATAGATGGATTATTAGCAATGTTAGCAGCTTTACCCGTAGAGATCGTGCAGTGAGGGTTCAATTCTCTGTGCAGTGTGTGGATGGGTACTTGGAGTGGTACCTGATCAATGCATTTTGATGCACGTTCTTCCATGTTTGTACTCAAGCATTTCCTCGATTTATTTTAATTATTTTTATGTTTTAATATGTTTTTACAATTTATTTTATTTTTGCACTTATTTGTTTTTCGTATTAATTTTTCCAGCATTAGCAGCCTGCACGAATAAATTCATAACTGGAAGCTTGGAGTATCGGATTGAAGCGTGCTACTAGTCGTTGGAAAGCTAAGAAAAAGATCTACGACTTTTGTTCAGAAGTCAGAAGCTAATTCGGACTCTAACAAGGCCAGAAAACTCGTTGAAGCTGCTGCATTATTTTTGTATCTTATTTGGGTTAGTTGTATTGGGCCTGGATCGTACATTTGACCCGGTTAAGTTGTGAAACGGGTTTGGTTGTTTTTACCTAGGTTAGGCAGCCGAATACACTGTTCACAAAATTCACTATTCACGAAACACTATTCACGAAATATTTTGGAAGCTTGTACGAATTCATGGAGAACTAAACATCCAGGGTCGTTCTACTGTAATTGCGTTTCTAACGCTTTGAGGTTTTTGCTTTACCAATTCAATTTGTTTCTCTTTCAATCCTGTTGCTTGAATTTTATTTGCTTAATCTAATTTTCATTGGAACAGTTTTGATTAAATTCGTTGATTACATCCTAATCCTTGATCGCTTTTGACGTAGCTTTTTCGTTAAATCGCGTATGCAAAATCGTGTTTGCTTAATTCATGATTATTTTTAATCCGTTTGCTTTATTCGGATATTAGGTGTGTTAATCTATATTATATCTTTTGCGCTTGTTAATCGATATAGTGATCCGAATAGAGAACGAAGCCGCTTAGGGAATTGGTGAGGTAGAACCCAATGATTAGCCGAAACGTGAAACATTAGTTCGACTTATTTTCATAAACAACTTATTTTTAGAATCACTTATTTTAAGCACTTTTTGTTAATCAGAAACCAACCCCCCCAATTCGATTTCAGTTAGTAATAACTAAGAATCCTTGAGAGACGATATTCGAGTTAAATTGTCGCTGTACTAGTTTTTGAAAAACTACTCGTTTTGATCCGCGCGCGACAGCGGATCAGTACCTTACTGGTTCACACCCCCACATCATCTCATATGTTGAGCATGAAGATGCTGTTGGACCTTATGATGGGGGACCTTCTGATGACGTTCCACCGCCTCTACCACCTCCGCATGGTGTGGATGACCAACAATGTCTGCAGATGATAGCAATTATTATGGGTAACCTCTTGGGTTTGTCAAATCCAGATGGTGAGGTTTATACTTTGGCACCGCAGGCAACACACATAACCTGTGGAGAGACCATATAAACACTATTTTTTGTATTATTTGCATATTATGTGTATTATAACTCAAAAATTTGTACTATAGAATTTATTAGATAATGTTTCGCCGTTTTCATTACTACAATATGAACATAACACATTACGATTAACTTAACTTAACACATAAAATTACATAAGTTAATTATAATAAATAAGAAAGACTTAGACATTACTAGATGATTCTGGATATTTCAACACCTTGATTATGTTATCAAAAGTATAAAAATTGTCGCATCAAACTCGATCGGTCCCTATTTTAGCCTGCAGTGATATGTTTTTCACACAACCTTCAAATCTTCACCACTCTCCAACTCAATATGGTCGTATTTTATCCTTCCACCAGTATCAATCAATGGTGCCGAAATTTGATCTTACTCACATTTCTGTTCTCAATATTGGATAACATAGTATTCATTTTGGATATCAGAAGAGTGGGACATGTGGTCTCATATGGGAGCCCAAAATCAATGGGAGATTTCACCCTGTTAAAGTACACACACGCCATAAACGAATCTTGAGGCATTTTAAGATGTTTTTTTAACAACACATGATCCTTATTTATACAAGTTTAGATTTATTCTGGACTATACACAACTATCGGTTCAATCATAATCGTACAAAACTGTCGACAAAATCTCAACCGTCGAAATTACACTACCGGATTTTTTGCAGTTCCTCTAAAAATATGGTAAATACATGAGGTTTTTAAAAAACCATTGATTTTACACTACTGAATTTTTCAAGATTTTGCAATAAAATCCGATACAACATGATGTTTTTTTAAACAACGGATAAGTTTTTTCACACACCGATTTTTTAAAAATCGGTATAAATGCATACCCAGCTTTTGACATATATATCAATTTTTTAGTTATACAGGATATTTTATTTTTTCTAGCTAATTATTCTTGTGCATTTTTTTTTTTAAAATTTTGTCAAGAATAAAACGGGTATTATCGAAAATTGGGTGGTGCAGGTTAAATTTAGAGTGTGTTAAGTAAAAATTCTCTTTTAGAGGCCCATCCCAACAGAAGGCCCATTGTACCCCAAAGTTTGGTTAATCCCACGAAAAACTGAAAACCCTAAACCCTAATTCTCGCTGTTCCAATTCTTCCGATCCGATCTCACAATCTATGGCTTCAGCGTGCAGTAGAATTGCTCAAAGAGCGTCAATTTCATCCATCAAATCAGCTATCAAATCCAACATTCGCTCCTCATCTATTCCCAAACCAACATCCACCACTTCTTCTCCGCTTCGCCGATCCTTTTCATCCAGAATTGCACCGGAACTTGGATGCGTGCAGTCGATGTTGCCGCTTCACAGTGCGGTTGCGGTGTCTAGAATGATGTCACGCCTCAGCATAACTTCGAGGAACTGTCAATCGCTTTCTCAGGGTACACTCTGCTGCACCTCTCCCGGCCTCTAATACTTTGTTTTTCAAAATTATTCATACTCTGTGAGTAGCTTCCTTGCTTCTTGCATTTAACCCTTTCTATAAAGTTTTCATTGATTTTCCGCATTTCAATAAGCTTTTCAAGTTAACAAAAAAGATTATTGTTTGTTTAATTTAGTGGTAATTGCATTGGTATATTACACCTTGTTAAGATTGTGTGACGTTTGTCCTATTGATGATGTGTAGTGTTATCAGTAGTTACATAAAGTAATTGTAGCTAATTTACGAAAATTAAAAGTATAAGAATTTAGACCAAACACTTAAATAAACTCGGTTTCGGTATCATTTAGTGATTATTATAGCATTAACACTTATCATAGAAGTTTAGTGTATAAGCTATTGGACTTAATGTATTAGCGATTAGTCAGAAGAATATTGCTCTGTTTTTTGAATTTTCATTGACTTGCATTGCACATGAAGACTTTGTGAATCCAATGGAAGCTCTGTTGATTGAGACAGAGCATAGTCTCAATCATTGGCACTTACCCGATAGTATTTCAAAATGTGTATAAGATTGTTTTTGACTCTGACTGTGGTCTTTTAGCCTCCTTGTGTTTTTAGAATGAGGGTGTTGTTTGGGGCATAGGTAGGTTGGTTTTGTGGGAAAAGAATAAAACTATTTGGAGGTCATTAGTAGAAAAGTGAGAGACTAAAAGTTCTCTAACAGGGAATTTAGATGTCAACTAACTGTAAAATTTGGTTCCTGCAGGCACATAGTTAATTGGGAGTATGCGGGACCAGCCATTTAAGGCCTACTGCTTCATTACCAAGTACGAAACTATTAGTGTTCTTTAAAGTTTTAATATTTAATTTAGTAATTTCTTCGGCAATATTAGAATGGAGCTTCCATTTCTGTTATCTTAAGAAGAAATTCTTTTGGTGGCTTCACCAGTTGGACATTGGAATAGATTTTTCCATAGGACACAGGGGGTTCTCTTTCTTTGCTTAAGAAATATAAAGAGGGGGTAAAATAGTAAGGGAAATGAAATTGTTGAAGTTTATGTACGTTAATCCTATTGTTATTAGATGGTGGCCGTTGCCGCATGGAGTTGAAGTTTTTGCATGCTGCCCCGTGTGGCCATGGTGGAAATAGCTCTGAAAACATGTTAAAAGAAAAAAGAAAAAATGGGGTAGCAGATCCAACTCAATAGAAAAAGTGGGGTAGCAGATCCAACTTGCTTACTCACTCATACATCTTTTTCTATCTCTTACCTCGTGCTTTTGGCTTCCCTCCCCCCTCTCACTAGTGGTGCATCTTTGATAGATGACCCATATTCTCTCTGGGATATCCTATCTCTCTCTGGAAGCTACCTTTTCTCTTTCTTTCTCTGTCCTTTTTTTGTTCTGTAATTCCTTATTGCTCGAGTCTCAATTCCTCTCTTTTCTTCATATCTCTTTATTCTATCTGTCTATCCCTCTCAATATTTTTTTTCTCGCTATTGCTCTGTTTTGTAAATAGTGACTTTCTAAGTCTTTGTTTTGTGAGCAGAATATCCTCTATGTGCTCTCTTTCCAGTCTTTATTCTGTGCTTCTGTCCTCTGTTTGTTGGTTACATATTTTTTCCTTAAACTCTGCAGTTTTAGTGTTCTTTTTTGCGTGTGTATTATACTTATATTTGTAGTATTTATATAATGATTCCATCTTATGATCCAATGCCTTACATGGTATTGTTATAGCTGATTTTTGGCTTCCCATCATGAAACCAATCTGCGATTAATGTCTAGATTCATTGGGAATTATTTTTTACTCTATACTCCCTTCTTTTGATATTTCTCAAAGAAGAGTCCAAGTAATTTGCTTCCTGTCACTATGTTTTGCTCACTGGTTCTTCTTTATATGTACACATTTTGTTCTGCATAATTAGTCTGGCATGATGAGCTGGAGATTCACTAACATCTTTAAAATAGCCATATTATTTAAGGCTTTTGCCAGTGAGTTGTCTGGTTACATCTTTTTTCTTAAATACTACCTAACATAAACAAATGGACGACGATGTAAAATAGTTGAGCTTATAAATACTCATTTTTGTTTGGTGTGGGATTAATGTTTTTTTATTTGATATAATGTATATAATGGTTAAACTTGAGAAATAAGAAAATAGTCCGAACTTGAATATATGGTATATAATATTTGCCAAAGGTTTCCTTGTGGGATATATCATGAAAAACAAAGGAAAAGCTTTGCAGTGATACGTAGGGAAGCTGAAACTAGGAGTATTGATTTAGAATTTGAATGGATCTGTTACGAGTTACAACAGCCTACTGGACTATTCAAACTCAATTTATTTCTAAGTTATAATATGTTAAATGATTCTTTATCCTAAGTAAGTATAACATGATAACGTAACTGTTACTTTCGCCAGATGCAATTGATGGAACGTGAGACATGCTTGCTGGTTTAAGGTGGGATATTTTGTTTTCACCCTCTGAAGAACTCTTTGAGAAATCCCAACAGCTGTTTCATAGTTCGTGTTCAAACATGTGTTTAACAATATGTTTTTCTTAAGCAAATTGTATGATTGGCATATTAATGTAGCTTATAGTTATTAGTTTACACATAAACCACCATAGTTTTTCCTTATATGATGGCATCATTGTAACTGACTTGAATATAATTTTTTTGTTCAGTAGTCTATGGCTATTTGCTTTATTTAGGGTTTCTACAGAAGCATGTTACTAATTGAGCCTTTGTTTATTTGTTATAGAGCTTGGTCTATCGGTTCCAAGGTGACTTACTAGAAGAAAAGATTGAAGAAAGTTTTTTAGGTTTGTAAGGATGGATTTGTAATCGTTTTGTTACATTGTTGCCCAGAAAGTGGGTATACTTGCTGTAATTCTTTCAGGCTTAGAAAATGGTTTGTTCTGTTGAATAAAAAAATAGAAGCCTTAATTGATATATTTATTCATACATTCATACACATAAATAGTATGATAGCGTTTGCAAATCTACATTTACAATTACAACTATTATACTCCCTACAAACGGGTTTGCCTATTAAACTGATTTCTCCAGTTTTTAGAAGTTCATCTAGAAATCATATCACCCGAAAGGGAAAATTGAGTTGAAAAAATTGTTTTTTTTTTAAGAAAATAAAAAATTGGTTTTGAGAGAAACCGTTTTTAAAAAAAAATTGGTTTTTATAAGAAATTAGTTTTTTTTAAAAACTAGTTTTTATGAGAAACCGATTTAGAACTGAACCAATCTATATGTAAACTGATTTTAAAAAAATTAACCTATTTTAAAGAAATAATTTTAAGATCCAAATTATATTTGAATTTGGTTTATTCTTAACTATTCCCACCACCTACTACCTATAACACAAGCAATGCCATATTTAGTTAGACTACCTCTCAACTCAACTAGTATATCAGTATTAATGCACCTTAAATTGCGTGCACATATGCAATTTATTTAATCTCAATTTCATGAATAAATTGCGTGCACATATACTTGATCTCAATTCCATAATTACAACAAAACAGAAAATAATTAAATTAAATTTATCACAAAAGTGAAAAAGAAAAACAAAATAGGATAGATAATCTTTCTCTCTATTTTCAAGGAATAATATCTAGATTTAGATATTGTAAAGACAAAGTTTACGGCTAACTAATCCCCACTATTTATAGACATGTTCTAAGAATTAAACAATTTGAATAAAAAAAACATGGTTAGGTAAGGAATTGTAGCATGTATCTGAGATTCTGAATAGAGACAAAACAAAAACAAAAAATAGTTTTTCCTTAAAGCGGTTGGAAAGACAAAGACTGGTTGATAGAAACATGAATGACAGTTCACTTCTTCTAACTTTGTTTTCATACACGTCTCATCTTCAATAGCGGTTATCATCATTTCCAATATCATGATGCTTCACGCATCCATATAATAACTATTAATATAACATTTTTCTTGTTTTTCAAAATCATGAATTATGATGAGAGGATTATAGAGAGAATTGAAATTTGAGGATGGTGAATTCAGGGATAATTGAAGATGTGATTATAATTGGAGGGTTGATTGGTGTACAATTTGTTTATGCTGGAAATGCTATGCTCATGAGTTATCTTATGTCCTTGGGTCTTCAATCTTTTACCATTGTCATTTTCACTGCCTTTGCGACATTTATTCTTCTCCTTCCTTTTGTTCTTTATTTTGAAAGGTATTATTTTTTTTTCTTTTTTTGTGATGGGTTATGGAAAAGTTTTGAACTTTGATGATGATTTTTATTTGGGTATGTTTGTTTCTATTGCAGGAGTAAATGGCCTAAGAGAATTAGTTTCAAGTTGTTTTTAAAGTTTCTTCTTCTTGCTCTTGGAGGGTAAGAAAATCTTATTACTATTATGTGTTTTTAGTTTAATGTTCTTAGCCTTTGGGTTTTGCTTTCACTCTTGTTCTTTTTGATTAATTTATTTTGTTAAAAGAAAAATGGTGGTTTGGAATTTTTTTTTTTTGAAATTGTAGAATCTTAAAGTTGCATACCTAATGCAAATGTTGAAGAACTTCACAAGAGACTAATTTGAGTTTTTATTTATTTATTTGGGGTCGGATTCATTATCATGGATTTTAGGGAAAACTTTGATCCCTAGAATCTCTCACAAATGTTGAAGAACACAAGAGATTAATTTTAGATTTTTTTGGCGGATTCATTATCATGGATTTTAGAGAAATCTTTCATCCCTAGAATTTCTCACAAATGTTGTAGAGCTCAAAAGACTAATTTTAGATTTTTTTTGGTGGCAGAATTATTACCATGATTTGTGCTAATCTTAGAGAGGCAAAACAAGTTTTGCCCACCAAACATGTTCGTTTTGTCTGGATTTTTTATAAGACGGGTCAAAGTTTTAGATTCATACCTCTAATATGTCCGTCCCGCCCTGTTTATTTGCGGGTGTAGACATTAATAAGGTTTTTTCAAGTTTTAGCATTTATGGGTGTAAGACCCGCGTGCCCGCCTTTATTTTTTTGCAGGGCGGTCAAAGATTTTGTTTTTTCGCGACATTCATATTTGTTTGCCACCCTAATCGTACCATATTCCTAAGAAGAGGGTTATTTAAATGAAAGGATGGTATTAATTGAAAGAATTTTAGAGTAAAAAAAATCACATGACATTTATGTATGTAGAAGAACACTAGAATCCATGTTGTTAATTTGATCATTGGTATTGATGATCTTATGCAGTGTAACTTTGTTCCAATCTTTATTCCTTAAAGGAATCAATCTAACCTCAGCCGCAATGGGAACAGCCATGCCAAACCTTGCCCCAGGGTTTATCTTCATCATCGCATGGATTTTTCGGTAACACTATTTTCGCAAGACTAATTTCTAACCGATGTAACTAATTCGTAACTAAATTTTACATATATAATATAATACAATGCAGGTTGGAAAAAGTAGACTTAAACTGCACATTTAGTAGAGTAAAAATAATTGGCACATTGCTTTGTGTCTTAGGAGCATTCACAATGAGCTTAATGCAAAGTATCTCAACTCCTATACCAATGGAAAAGTTAAAACTCCAATTAACTCTTCCATCACCCCCAATTGTAATGTTCGACAGAGACAAGATCATTGGTTGCCTGTATCTCTTGGTTTCAATCCTCCTTCTCTCAAGCACAGTTGTCTTACAGGTAAAGTTTTTTAGTCTTCAGTCAGTTCAGTCTACAAATGCAGTCTGACGCAGACTGCATTTAAAGACCGACTGAACGGACTATTTGTTCAAAATGTGTTGTTTATAAAAATTTGTGTTTGTTGCAGGCATTTACGTTAGGAGAATTTCCCGCGCCAATGTCATTGTGTGCAATAACATCATTTTTGGGGGGTGTGATTACAACAGCAGCTCAATTAATTGAATATCATGAAATCAAAACCGGGTATCCATTAGTTAGTGTTGGTGACATGATTGGTTATTCTGTTCTGGTAATTTTCAACTAGTGTTAAATTTTATAATATTGTGAATTACTAGTACATTGGTTGTTTGATATTAAATGATGGCTGAATTGAAAATTCACAGTCAGGTGCAGTAACTGGAATATGCTTAAGCATCAGTGCTTGGGCACTTGAGAAGAGAGGGCCAGTTTTGGTATCCATGTTCAGTCCTGTTGGCACTGTTTGCTCTGTCATTTTCTCTATTGTTACTTTAGGAGATAGTACCGTTAATATTGGAAGGTACTTTCATATCATTCCAAACTATTTTTTTACTTTGACACGGACACACCGACATATATGTAATAATTTGAAAAATAAATAAATTTAATATAATCACATCACGTGTCGATTTTGCGTTGGTGTCAAACACTGACACATCATTGCTCAGAGATCTCGATGCTACACAGTTAACTTAAAAATGCTTGATTTGCATTGCAGCATAGCAGGGATGTTCCTCATGTTCACTGGACTCTACTTTGTGCTTTGGGCCAAAGGGAAAGAGGATTGTATAGAGATTGAGTTTGATGCAGAGAAGCCTCTCTTAAGTTGATTTCTTTTTTCAAAATTAATGTCAAAACAATATTGTGTAAATTATGTGTATGTTTTGACAAGTTAGTGTGTAATTGTTAACTATAGGTTTTGAGATAGAGTAATGTATTATATAGGAGAGGTATTTTTTTAGGCAAGGAGATTAATTAGTTATGAACTGTAGGTTTTGGGATAGAGTGATGTATTATATCCTCATAATTAAGAGGGCATGATGAAAACAAAACAAGTGGATCATTTGAGGGTGAGAAGAAGGAATAGTTGAGATAGAAAATTGAACTCAAGAAAAAATAATTATGAAGAAAAAATGTATAATATTTTAATCTTATTCTTCTTATATACTATGTTCCCGAACAACAATATTGATAATCTTTCCGGTGCGGGCCGGAAGAGGTCGCAGTATATAAATATTTTTCTGTTAAATTGTGGATCCATTTCCTTTGATCTGAAGTGCCCTTTTATAGCCTCTTCAAGGATCAAGGAGCATTATGGAGACCATCAAGTGTCTTGATGGCCCATCAAAGGTACTCTCTTGTCTGGGAATGAATATCAATGTCATTGAAGACCATCAAGTGCCTAGATGGCTTATCAAAGACATGGTCCCTTGTCTAGGAATGAGTATCAATGCCATTGAAGACCTTGTTGTCCTTGCTGACTACCTGTTAAGTCTCTGGTTCCCATTCGGGGTGAGACCTCGGACGGGTTGAGGTATCATGTTTTAGGAAAATCTCGGGTCAGTATTTGGAAAGTGATGTTCGGAGGATCCTGGTTTGTCCTAGATCTCGGTAGGTAGGTCCCTTCCCGACTTCTGAAATTCGATTTGTACTTAGTGCTTGATACTCATTCTCGGAAGGTTGAGATGGTTCTGATTCCGAGCAAGAGGAGGTCCTATCCCGGTTTCTTAAATCCAAGATGTGCATAGTCCTCCAAGCATGAGGTCTGCAAGGGCGAGATGCTTAAGCCTGCAATTTTGGCGGGATTTTTAGAATAACCTTTGGCAAGTTAAACTAGTCTAATTGATTCTATACCCATTAATGGGCACGGTCATCAGCAACAAACCTGTAAGGTTTTTGGGTTTTAGTCGAGGATATCACCTCATTTCCCAAGGATGTCCTCTATTTTTGTTTGTTTTTTATCAAGTTAGGCATATTGTCCTAACTAGAGTTGTTGACCCCAATGGAGATCTTGGACTTTTTGTAGCTTTCCGTCTATTCTAGATGTCGCCCCAGTGGATGCCCTTTTGTAGTTTTTCAATCGAGTATAGCCAACGCCCTTAGTGGAGATCTTGGGTTAAATCACAGAGAGTTGCTATGGGTTTATGTGACGGGGGGTCACAGAGAGTCGCTTGGGTTTGTGTGCGATGCCCCCAATGGAGGTCTTCTTGTAGATAGGGTCGCGACAAGTCGAAGAGCTTAGATAAGTTTGCGGCAGATGTTCAGGGCGTCATGATAGACGTTGATGTGATGAGGCCGAAGAGCTTTCATAAGTTTGCGGCAAACGTTCAGAGCGCTTTGATGGGCGTTGACGTGGTCGGAGATCTTTTGCGGCAGAGGTTCATAACGCTTTGATGGGCGTTGACGTGGTCAGAGATCTTTTAAAAGTTCGCGACAGACATTCAGAGCGCTTTAATGGGTGTTAACATGGTCGAAGAGCTTTTAAAAGTTCGCGGTAGACGTTCAGAGCACTTTGATAGGCGTTGACGTGATAGGGTCGGAGAGCTTTTACAAGCTCGCGGTGGACAATTAGAGCGCTTTAATGGGTGTTGACATGATGCCCCTAGTAGAGGTCTTGGGTTTGGTTACCTACAATATGGTTTTTATTAAATCTATGAGTCAAACTATAAGGAGATTAATAGCTCATACGTTGGAGATGATGCATATTTGTTGATGATAGGACCTATGGACCTGCGCAATTTCAGAGGTAGGTCTTGCACGACTCTATTGTAGCGTGGATTCTCCCACTTCAGCTGTAGCTTTCTTTTCTTGCCTATCTATGTGCAAGTTAGAAAGAGAGAGCGCCTCCTCCCCACGCAGGGGAAATGAGTGACACCTATTATTTACAATGAATTTCAAAGAGTTCTTTACGGAATCACAAAACAGACTAGTAATTAGCTCGCTATGTCCACATCAACAAATTATAACATAACTTGTATATGTCTAACTTCCTGTTATTATCGGCGACCTCGCTTAATCAATCTTTGCTTTCAAGATTATCTGTGAGTGGTGTAGTTTGATTCATTTTTCCTTTTTATGAGGGACTTGTTGACTTTCAGCGTTTTGTGTTGCTACTCGGTCCATCCTTTATAATTACGACCCTGCTTAAATGTTTATAGACATGTTGTGTGATCAAACTTGTACACCCAATTAGCGCGCCAAATATATTTGGGAGTTGTTTAAAGGAAAAGTTCCCGTAATCGTATCCTTACTTCTCTTCCTATGTATTTTCCATAGTCACCTACGACTTTCTGCTTAGGGAACAAAAAACAATCCTCCATTAGTTATAGTTACATAGACTATCAACAATTATTGCGTGATCTGTAGGTACATATGCTTATATTCAAATAAAACCCCTTTAACATTATCAAAATAAGGCTAGGATCATAAACCTGTCCAGTGATACTTTATGATGCTCTATGCACTCACAAGCAGCTGGTACAGTGGAAGTTTAGGCTCGTATCTACCGCTATATTATAATGCTATTACTTAATTATTATACCTCAATTCTTATCCAACTACAAAAAATATGGTGATCACCCAATCCCCCAATTTTAATGAGACTTCATATTGTACGCTTAAAAATTAAAAGATTTCAATGAGACTTCCTAAGCTGCAGACACCCCATTTTTAAATTAATCATTTTATCGAATTATTTGTGAATTATTACAAATTGAAAATTTCTTAACCAACCTCCTAATCTTCTTGGTCACCTCTGGCGAATTTACAAAAATACCCCTTGTCTTGGAAGTTCATTTCCGTAAACGTACTTTTATTGGAAAAAAAGGTGTTTTCGGAAATGAATCTCCGAAAAGGTGAATATTTTAATGAAAAATATTGATTTCGGAGATGCATCTCCGAAATAAGGTTAATTTTCAGAAAATTGGTGAATTCGGAAGTTCATCTCCGAATTCACCCCCCTTGGAGGAATTCGGAAATGCACTTCCGAAATAAGGTCTGGACAGAAGAAAAATAACAAACAAGAACGATTCGCTTTATTTAATCGGATGAAGACGATGGAGGAGACGCTGCAACAGGTTAGAAAGTCCCGATCCTCTAGAAATCCATACCACATTGTAACTTACCAACATAATATACAACAAAAAAAAACTTATGAGCAAACTATACTTACATCATAGTGGTGTAGATCCTTATCAGCCACTCGCAACTGAAAATGATTAGCACGAACTTGAATTTTCCTTCCCAATTGACCGTAACCAGGTCGGTTAGGGAACCTAACCGCCTTCTGAGACGACGGAGCCGACTCTAGAGTAGCCTTCTGTTTAACTTCGGCAGTCAGGCTCTCGATGGAAATCAGAGCCGAACTCAAGGAAGCAACCGGCGCTGCGACAGATGGAACAAACGGTGCTGAAACAGATGGACGAACAATCGGAGCTGCAACAACAGATGGAGGAGAGGTAACCGGGGCCGGAGCATATGACGGAGGAGGTGGATGTCCGGAGGAAGAAGAAACGGAGGTACGTCCACCGCGAGAGCCACGACCACCACCACCACGGCCTGATCCTGCAGCATTGACGGATGATTGTTAAGAATGTGCAGGAGATGGTTGACTCCGGCGATTTTCGGGATGATTTCCTCCACCGCGGCGAGACATTGTGATGAAAGCAGTAACAAGAGATAGAAAACGTTAAAGCAAAGAAGAAGACTTAGGATCGAAAATGATTTGGGATATTTTGAAAGAAAAATGGGTGAGAAGCTTTTAAATAGGAAAGTGTTTAGAAGTTAACCGTCTAAGTAACAAAATGGAATTAACGCGTGGCTGTGGAGCTTCCCAATTTTTGTTACGTATTAGGACAAAGATCGTTTGAGTTCTTAATTAACGATAAGAATGACTCATGTAATGGTGAATATTTACTATCATTTATTTGATATATTTATCATTTTTTCCAAAATCCACTTTATTACTACTATTGCATTATTTTGGAATACAAAAAATTAAATAGTAGATATAAATATTTAGAGTGCTATATTTTTAAAAAGAAACGGCGCTGCAACAGGTGGACGAACAACCGGAGCTGCAACATATGTAGGAGTAGGAGGAGGAAGAACCGGCGGTACGTCCACCGCGAGAGCCACGGCCACCACAACCACGGCCTGATCCTGCAGCATTGACGGATGATTGTTGAGAATGTGCAGGAGATGCTTGACTCCGGCAATTTTCGGGATGGTTTCCTCGACCGCGGCGAGAAATTGTGATGAAAGCGGTTACAAGAGAGAGAAAATGTGTGAGTAGAGGAAAAGAGTAAGGATCAAAAATGATTTTGGATGTGATTGGAAGAAAAATGGGTGAGAGAGCAGGCTTTTAAGTAGGAAAGTGTTACCACATTTCTTAGAAGGTAACCGTCTGAGAGTGGTGGGGGAGAAAGAAAAGGCACTTCGAAATTTCAAATCCGGTTGATTATAATTTTTGTCCTGTAATGGTTTTCTTACCTGATTGTAAAAAATAAATGAATTTTGATGCATTTCGGAAATGCATCTCCGAAAACACCAATTTTTTGGTGTTTTCGGAGATGCATTTCTGAAATCTAAAAAAATCTAAAAAAAAATAACTTCGGAGATGAATCTCCGAAGCAGGGGTAAGTTGGGAATTTTGCTGGGGGTGACCCCCATAGGGAGGTGGGTAAAGAAAAAATCTTACAAATTATATGTCTTGTGGTGTGTTTTGAATTATTGATGGGTTGAGTTAAGTAAAATAAGTAGGTGGTATATATAGAAATTAGCAAAATATTTTAGAATTACTTTTAGTGATTAAATAATAAGAGTATTTTATTTAATTAAGTGAATATATTGGAATATTAAAATAATAATGAAAATAAAGTGTGGAGAGGAATTAAGGGTAAGCTGGTAAATTGTGAAGATAAGTTGAAGGTAATAAAGAAAAAACATGATTAGGGAGAATATATTATTATAAAAAAAAAGAGTGGGAACAGGAATCAGTTTTACATAATATGTGAAAAGTTGGAAGAGAGAAAAGAAGCGTTAGGGCAAGAGGAAGGAGAAGAAGGATTTAGGAGAAATCAAAGATTCCTTTATCTTTTCTAGAAAACCACATAAGGAGAAGATGTGCTTCTCTAATGGGTGTTAAAGCACGAGGGGTAAATGGCGGAACCCTTAGGTTTTGTTTGTGAGTTTGGAGTGGAGAGCAAGGGCAGACTTTCGAAAACGAAATTTTTAAAAAAAATTTGATATTTTTTGAAAAAATGATTTTGTTTAGAATGATAAACGAGTCATTATCATTACTACATTTTTAATTTTCATAATACCATAACAACCTAAAAGATATTTGAAAAGTTTATGTAAACCCTCAAAAACTCTCCTTCAATACAATTTTTGAGTCCCCCCAATTTTATGGTGTTTTTGGTGTTATGAATAAAATCAAACCCTCCAAAACCTTCATACCCAAAATCTTTTTATTGTTTTCACCTAATTCTTTCTATTTTCCAAAGCCCTCCCATCCCTTCTCTTCCAAACTCGCAAACAAAGCCTAAAGCTCCTTAGGATTGAGTGTTTTGATTCATAATTCTAAATTCTGATGCTATGATGGTTGTTATACGATGAATTTCGTGTGTCTTGTATGTGTGTAATTTTCTATTTTGATGATTGAACCCATATTCACCATTGTTGCAATTTTGAAGGTTTTAGGCATAACCTTAAATTAGTGATTTGATGATCTAATGATGTTAAAATTGTGAATTAACTCGAGATAATTAGAGTATTGCATAGATTGTAATTTTCTGAGCATATATATTTTTACGGAATCGAAATCGGAGGTTTGGAAGGCCTCCAACAATTAAAAATGCAAAATATTATGGAAACCATCAAATGTCTTGATAACTCATCAAAGGTACACTAATTTGTTTGAGAAGGAGTATCAATGGAATTTAAGACCATCAAGTTCCTTGATGGCTCATCAAAGACATGTTCTTTTGTCTGTGAATGAGTATCAATGCCATTCAAGACCTTGTCGTTGTCTTTGCTGATTATCCGACCTTTAAGTCTCCGGTTTCCATCCGAGGTGAGACCTTCGGACGGGTTGAGGTATGGTGTTTTAGGAAAACCTTAGGTCAGTGTCTGGAAAGTGATATTCTGAGGATCCCAGTTTGTCCTAGATCTTGGTAGGCAGGTCCCTTCCCGACTTCTAAAATCTGAAACGTACATAGTCCCCCAAGTGTGAGGCCCCTTACTCTTCTTCTCAACTTGAAAATTCTATTTTGATAGGTTTTTGGTCCAATCTTCTCCTTTCTCTATCTGACTGGAGAACCTTATCCTCTACCTGAGCCAATAGCAGTCGAGAGTCATTGACCGAATTCTTGAAGCATAGTGTTCTTGGTGCCTTTCTGAAAGATTTTGTTGTTATTGATTATTGTTTTTGGTGTCGGGATCTAGCTTGGTCACTTTCTGATGTGGTAGTGTTGGTTTGTTTATTTGATCTAGTGGTTTGTATGTTTGTTTTGTTGGTTTTGTCGGTTAGGTTTAGCTGTCTTAGTTATTATAGTTAGTTATAGATAGTTATTAATTAGTTAATTTTTTACAAGTTAGTTAAAATTTGTTAGTTGATCATCATTCTTAAAAGTGTATTATGTATTTATTGTACCGATCAATCTTTTCATTGAATTAATACAAAACAATTCAATTATCTCTTGTATTTTTTTAGTTTAACCATGTTTTTCAACAGTTTTCCACAATATTTTAAAAACCAGACCGATCATCAAATCAGTGAGGGTAATGAGTCACTGATTTATTTGTCGAACCACTAGGTCACTAGTTAAACCACATGACTAGACCTGCTTAAATTAGATAGCTCGGTTGAATAAACCAGCCTCTATAACAAAACTATATAGTTATTAAACTGATTGAAACAGATGATCCAGTCTCTAAAAAATCATAATTTCAAAAGTTCATTCTTTAAATGAAAATTCTATACACAGTCATCACACATAACAAAATAGTACAAAATACAAATCCAAATAAATTTTGAACAAAGTCTAATTGCAATATAAATTGAATACCAAAATAACTATAATGTCTAATAAATTAAATTCTAATGAGTGAAAATTGTTTCAAATAAGTTTTAAACAAAATCTAATTATATTTTAATTTTTTTTAAAAAAATCATCAAAATGTTGTTGTTTTATCGGAAAAAAGCAAGCATTTAAACCTCCAATTTTCTAAAATCGTTAATCCGTTGGTTTTTATTGGTTTTGGTCAATTCTGACTGATTCAATAGCTTATCTGATCCAGCAATCAGATCAGACCGATGATCCCACCAGTTCCTGGTTCTACCGACTAAATATGATCTGATTTTTAAAATACCGATTTTTTTCTTTATTTTAATTTTTTTAGTTTATAAAAAAATATATACTTAAGTCACTGTTGGAAAGATCATAAACAGTTCCCAAGTCTAATCTCAAGAATCAAATGGATGAAATGACAATGCTTTATGACCCTATTTAGTGAATGTTGAATTGACTTATTAACCATAAATAATGTAAATTAATATGGCAACCATAATTTAGCAGCATTGGCTTTGAAGTGCTGCCTAACATTCAAATACCTGCCCTCCTTGTCATTAATTACTTCAAACCCACCAATTAATCACCAACAATTCGTTCACCGGTCTTAGAAATATCATGTATATTTTGGTACAATTGTTGAATTTTATCACATGTACCACTTCATGCAACTTGACTCAACATTTATTATAAATTAGATATCGCAATCGTAAAGATTAATTCTTCAAATCAAGGAACTACAACATAATTAAAAAAAAAAAAACTCTGACTCAAAAAATTTAATACTATTATGTTCAAGGTTAGATCAAGCACCGAACCTCTAATTAAATTAGAAGAAATATTTACGATTTCATTTAAGTGCTCTTGGTTAACATTTATAGTATACTTATTTTTTTAATTATATTTATCGATATTTTTCAAGCAACAGGTTTAACCTATTATTAATTGATTTATTTTAATTTAAATTCAAGTAACAAGTTTAAGTGGAGGTCCAACTATCATTTTCCAGTCACGATCTTGGAAGACTGGTGAAAATTGTGGAATGCTAAAGTCACAATGATTTTCAATTGCTTGCTTCTTCCTTTTGTAATGGGAGACTATTAATTTTCTAGTCAAAAGTTTGTTTTTATAAAGATTTAACATTTTGTTATTGTTGTTGCATTTTGGGTTGTGTTTTGTAGGTAGAATCCTTTTATATAGGTTGGTTGCAGTTCCACCAGACAAGGAGAGCAAAAGGGATCGACCTGTCTTGTGTTGTAGGCCATTTTATATTATCTTGACACATGCTTCTTAAATGAAAATTTCTTTAGCCACCTCCCTATGGGGGTCACCCCCAGCGAAAATTCCAAAATACCCCTGCTTCGGAAATGAACTTCCGAAGCGCTTTTTTTAAAATTTTTTTTTCACAATTCGGAAGTTCATCTCCGAAAACACCTCATGGGGGGTGTCTTCGGAGATGAACTTCCGAAAACACCTCATGGGTGAATTCGGAAGTTCATTTCCGAATTATGCAGAAACTGTGTTTTTTTTTTTATGTTTTTTCTTAAACAGCCTCGCATTTTAATTAAACGCAAACGCCAAATAAAATAAGCGACATATAAACAGAAAATACTAATGCGATAAATAAAATCCAAATAATATATACAAGCCGAACCAAATAGTAATAGTGTGCGCAATATACAATCCGAAAAAAAAAAATAAACCCGACCACTACTGGGTGTGCCTAACCCTCTCACCCTGAGCCCTCCTCTGCCGCCTGTACCGCGCCGCACGGCCCGCATCAGTGACGATCGCCTCCATCACGGCGAATGCATCTGGACCGCCCTGAAGAACGATACCCCGATCCAAGGCGTCCCGCCCAAGCATCTCTATTCGCTGGCAGATCGGCAGGAGATCAATGGCGTGGTCATCCTCGGCCTGCTGGTTCTCCAGGATCTCCTCATGTGCTGGCCTAGGAGCGTCGGGAACGTCGGGTCTCATCAGAGGATGGGACACCCGGTAGAACCATGTGACGTACCCCTCCTCACTGTGCCAGTCCTGTGTGACCCGAGTGAGACGGTACTCCTGCGGTACCACATGATGCTGCCAGTCCTCCCATATGGCAGTGAGCTGCACTCGGGTCACTGTGTCGGGAGCAGCCTCAAAGGGTGACCTGGGTATCCGCTGCACGAATCCGAACTGACGCATGCACCGCTCAGGGAGATACCGGACCATGATGCCGGTCCCGCATGCCAACCAGCCTGAATATAGAGCAATGCCGTCAAAGGGGACAACCTGAGCGTAGTCGACGAACGGCCTCCAGGTGACGTCGTCGTGCATCGTGCGGTCCAGGTACAAACGGTATGGTCCCACCGCATCGTTCCCCCTCTGGAGAGCGTATCTGGCGGCCCTGGGCATGGCGTCAACGTACGCAGGATCGATGTGGAAGCCGTGGATGCGGGAGAAGTAGGAGATGATCCAGCTCTGAAACATAAATAAATACGAAACATAAGTAAATACGAAACACAAATACGAAACATAAATAAATACGAAACAATTAAAATAAAACGTACCGTGAGTAGTGTGCAAGATCCGACCAACTGCCTGGTCCTCCAGTTGGAGGCCTCATTCAGCTTCTGGTAGAGGTATGCCAGAGTAGCTGCCCCCCAGTTCCACTGGTGAACGGTATCAAGGTCCATGAAGTAGCGGAGGTAGGTCACGTCGACGTACCTGACACTCTTGTCCACAAAGCATGCAGCGCCTACCACATGCATGTACCAACACCGGAGAGCGCAGCCGCAGTGATAGTGTGTGAACAACTTGTCACCCTCACCCTCAGCCCCGGCAGCCGCGTTCAGATGGTGCTCAAAATAAACGCTCAGTGTGGTGAACCGGATATGAGGCCCATAAGTCGTGGCGCACTCAAAGTGAGCAACCTCGTGCTCCATGCCCAAGTAGAGCATCATCCACTCAATGGCCTCCACCCTCTGGATCTTGGAGTGGGTCAACAGCGGCCCCCTAATTGGCAGGTGGAGAAGACACTGCACGTCGTGCAAGGTGATCGTCATCTCCCCAACCGGCAAGTGGAAAGAGGACGTCTCCTTGTGCCAGCGCTCCACAAATGCCCCCTGCATGCCGGTGCTGATGGTGGTGTACCCCGTCATGCAGAGCCCGCTGAGCCCTGAACCTCGCACATGGTCGTTAAACCACTCAGCTGCTGGTTTAAACAGACTGAAAATCTTGCGGGCGTGGTTGACCATTTTCAGCGGCTCTCTCTCCTGTTACAAAAAAAAAAAGCGACATATATTAAATAAGCGACCATATATTAAATAAGCGACAAATAAACTGTTAGATTATAAAAAATGGAGACAAATAAACGGGTAAATTAAAAAAATACCTCTCCCTCCCAGATCCGCCGAGCGACGTGATCGTGGTAGTGAATCAGCACGGAAGTGTCAAAGGGTCCTCCCGGATAGCCATCCTCCTGCTCGTCCTCCTCCCCGGCTGGAGGGTCAACATCCGGTACACCCTCCGCCTCGTGGTATGGCACGGCCACCTCCTCCTCCTCCTCCTCCTCCTCTCGCTGGCGGGAAGAAGATACCCGAGCCAGCCTACTCCTAGATCCTGATGTAGAGGTACCCTCGCCCATCTCCACGGGAACTCGCACACGGCGTCCCCGGCCCTGCCCCCGTCCCTGGGCCGACTCCAGCTGCGCCGCCGCCCGCTCGCGTCTAGCCGACGCAGTCTGAGACTCTCTCCCCTGTCTGATGCGTGTTGGTTGGTTGCCTGACATGTTCCTGTAAACAATTGAAATCGATTAATATGCGAGACAAAAGAAGAAACAAAAAAAATTGAACTTCTGATACAGTTCGGAAGTTCATTTCCGAAAACTGGGATGGAGGTGTTTTCGGAAATGAACTTCCGAAACACCCCTGCGCAGAACTTCTCTGCAACCTCCAATGGCAGACCCCTAAACCAAACATCAAACCTATGTCTACACATTCTAAACATCCTAAATATCAGTATAAACCTAACCTAATACATTTTTTGCTATTTGTAAATACCCTAATATACATTTTAATCATAGATCTTAAAATCAAAATGCTTACCGATTGAATGGATTGGAGGACTTTTGAATGTAATAGAGCAAGTAGATGGAGCCTTTGAGGTAGCTTGGAACTGGTTTGCACAAAAATCTCTTGGGGTGTGAGTTTGGAAGAAGTTTAGGGTAAATGATTTGGGGGAGGGGGCTGTTTTGCTTAATCTGAAAAACGCAGAATATTTCGGAAATGAACTTCCGAAATGGTGTTTTCGGAAGTGTATTTCCGAAATAAGTCAAATTTTTTTAAAAAAAAGGCGCTTTCGGAGATGCATCTCCGAAAACACCTTTTCTTTGCATTTCGGAAGTTCATTTCCGAAGTCAGGGGTATTCTGGGTTTTTCACCAGAGGTGAGCTAGAAGGTTGGGAGGTGGCCAAAGAAATTCTCTTGTTAAATATATCAATGCTTAAAAAAGTAGAAACACCAAATAAAATTAGAGGAAAACTTGCCCCCAATTGAAGTGTCTTTAAGTTTAGTTAGAGATATTATAGACAAAACATTAAGTATATCTTGAGATTTATGTAATAAAACTTCATAAAGAGGATCTTTAATTTTCATATGTTATCTTATTGTCTCATACATTTTAAATGGTAATTACGAGAAAACATTTACTACCAAAAAATTACTACTCCATAATTTTCATATGTTATCTATTATTATTTATGATTTAAAACACAATTTGAGCTGGTCAAAATATTGACTTTATTCTTATTTTCACTTGACTTAGTCCGACTCATTATTTTCTCTTTCTCCCTTATAATATAATGCATTCTCCTACTTTTATAAGAGGAAGAGACTAAAAATTTTAACATAAAAAACCATTTTTATTTCATTTTTTAATTTTTTTTGGTTATATTTTTCAATCATACTAAAGATATAGAAAATTTCTTTAGCCACCTCCCCCAGCGAAAATTCCAAAATACCCCTGCTTTGGAAGTTCATTTCCGAAAGCGTCTTTTTTTGAAAAAATTGACTTATTTCGGAAGTGCACTTCCGAAAACATCATTTCGGAAGTGCACTTCCGAAATACTGCGATTTCTGCAGATTTATCAAAACACTCCCCCTCCCGCAATCATTTACCCTAAATCAAAACAAAAAGTGGCAAAGGCGAAAATTTGTGCAAACAAAATTCCAAAGCTGCATCAAGGCTCCAATCACACTGCTAAACAACATTCAAAAACCCTCAATCCTAACACTTTGTAAGTTTTGAAATTTTTAGATCTATTATTCAAATGCATGTTATTTAGGGTTTTAATTGCATAAATGATATATGGTTAGGTTGTTAGTAGTATTTAGGTTGTTTAGAAGCATTTTGATTTGGTTTGAAGTTTGGTTTAGGGGTCTGCCATGGAAGTTGCATCGCAGGGGTGTTTCGGAAGTTCATTTCCGAAAACACCTCCATCCCAGTTTTCGGAAATGAACTTCCGAAATGTATCAGAAGTTCAAATTTTTTTGTTTTTTATTTTGTCTCGCATATTAATCGATTTCAATTGTTTACAGGAACATGTCAGACAATCAACCAGCACGCAGGACTGCGTCTTCTAGAGAGGGTAGGGAGTGTCCGTTTTAATTTGCAAGTACTTTATTTTTAACGCCTTTGTTTATTGTGCCTGTTTCTTTGAAGTTTGTGTCCCTTTCTTCTTTTATAAAAGGAGGTCTCATGGACCTTTCAAAGAAGGAGGTGAAGGAGAAGAAGAAGAAGGTGAAGGAGAAGAAGGAGGTTTTGACTGGTTCTGCTTCTCGTCCCCTAGGGGTCCATGGCTCGGACGTGCAGACTCAGTCTTCAGGCGTGATCAACGCTGATGGTTCTGATACTGAGTGGGATGAGGATTGGTATAATTATCTTCATTCGGAGGAGTTCGCTCGTCGGGAAGAATAACGTGTTTTTATTTTGTTTGATATGTATTTTGTAACGCTCGTCGGGCAGAATAACGTGTTTTTGTTTTGTTTGACGTGTTTTGTTTTGTTTTGTTCTGATTTCGGATTGTATCGCACAGTGTTTTTGTATTGGATTTATCATCTTAGTTTTTGGATTGTTCTGATTTCAATATGTAGATTCTTGGATTTCATCGCCGCGAACACTATCCATCTTCTGGATTATAAACATAGAACTTTGACTTTCCCAGCGCACCCCTTTGTTTGATTTTTTTGTAATGACGTCCCCTGATGATAATGATAAACTATAGCTTACATTGATTGGCTCCTTTGTCTCGCGGTGGACGTACCTCCGATTCTTCTTCCTCCGGACATCCACCTCCTCCGTCATATGTTCCGGCCCCGGTTACCTCTCCTCCGTCTGTTGTTGCAGCTCCGGTTGTTCGCCATCTGCCATAAACCATTTTATTCTTTATCGTTAAGAACTCAAACGATCTCTGTCCTAATACGTAACAAAAATTGGGAAGCTCCAAAGCCACGCGCTAATTCCATTTTGTTACTTACAGTAGTACGTATTTTTATTAAAAGAATAAAAAAACCTTTTGAAATTTGGAAGCCTTTTTTTCTCCCCACCACTCTCTTACCCATTTTTTTTCAATCACATCCGAATCGTTTTCCATCTTTACTCTTTTTCTCTACTCACACATTTTATTTCTGTTGTTACCGCTTTCAACGCAATGTCTCGCTGCGGTGGAGGAAATCACTCCGATAATCGCCGGAGTCAACCATCTCCTGCACATTCTCAACAATCATCCATCAATGCTGCAGGATCAGGCCGTGGTGGTGGTGGCCGTGGCTCTTGTTTGTTATTTTTCTTCTGTCCAGACCTTTTTTCGGAAGTGCATTTTCGAATTCCTCCAAGGGGGTGAATTCGGAGATGAACTTCCGAGAACACCACATTTTTTGAAAAATAACTTTATTTCGGAGATGCATCTCCGAAATTAATATTTTATATTAAAAAAAACACTTTTTCGGAGATACATTTCCGAAAACACCTTTTTTAAGAAAAAAAGTACAGTTTCGGAAATGAACTTCCGAAAATAGGGGTATTGTGGTAAATTACCAGAGGTGGCCAAGAAGGTTAGGAGGTGGGTGAAGAAAAAGGTGTTTTCGAAAGTTCATTTCCGAAACTGTACTTTTTTTCTTAAAAAAGGTGTTTTCAATAACTCGTGCCCATATTCCAACTAAAGCAAAAACACGATGAAACCCAAGATCCCCGCATGCTATTCACATATAGTCATAACACTTAGCACATGTTTATGGTAGAAATAAGATAGGTTGAATGTGTATAGTGGGATGCATATGTGAAACAAGTACTTATCAAGAATGTTACATCTCTAAGATTGTGAGAACCAGTTACCAAGAATGTTACATATCTGGAACATTGGACCAGTGGCATATAATTATTGTTTTCCATGCATGAAATAGAAATGTGTATCCATAATATAAAAACGATGGAGTGCAATTGACACAAGGCAAGAATAAAAAGGAAAAAGAAAATCTGCCTGGCTTCTGTTACATGCCATTCTAACTCACAAGATGCTCAACACACAACTCAAACCAATCGTTCTATAATGACTGCCTCAGAATTTCTCACTCAGAACTCAGTAGGAGGCTTCAACCTTATCAATCTCTTGATTCTATCTTTTTCTGTATTTTCCAAATACCCCTTCAAAAGATATACAGAAAAAATGTAATCAAAACACCATTAAGAAACTCCTCTTTGCAATAATGGAACACATGAGTACATAAGATGCAAAAAGAAATCAAGATTGGATAAATGATGTCTGTTGTGAACAGAGACAAAAAAGTTGCAAGTTTTGCATGAAATTATGCAGAAAATCCATCTATAGTGGTATAATATATCACATCAGAATGATAGAAAAGGATTAGAACAGCCATATATTTTGATGGCCCACTATACTGGAGTAATATATCACCATTCACACTCAAATCTCAATGATGAGACTTGGACATCACCCTTGGCACTTTCCAATCAGATTATACAAACAAATGGTCATGGTGGACTTACTGAGAAGCACATGGATAAAAAAAACCTTCGCATTAATCCCTTGTTCATTCAAATAAATTCTTCCATAGATGTCTAAACCCTGTCATGTCAACGGAAAATAAAAACTAATTAAAGCATGAAAAGAAAGAACCTCCAATTCCAAAAAAGAGAATGAGAGAACCTCGCCTCCAATTCCAAGAAAGAGAGGTGTTTCGCAACTTGATGTTGTGGGTTTTTGATGAACACAAAATGGTAGAAATTAACAAGAAAATCCCTTGAACTTGATAGTTATTGTAGTTTAGCAGCCAACGGCGGGTTCCGATGAATAACAAGAGCGGAGTAGTTGAATTTGAATTTTAAGAAAGGCTTTTGATAATGAGACTGAAATTTGAGAATGCAACAATAAATTGTCAATCTTCCATATGGTATGAGTTTGTGCTAGTAATTATAATTAAATAATCATGTGGCTTGTAATTAGAGATATACCTGGCTTGTTGCAGAAGTAAAAATCTTATCTTCAAACCTTTGGGCAATCTTCTGAAGTTCATGCTGAGGAGCGGAAGACAAAGACTCTCCAGAAAAAGCAATCTGACTGTTCCAGTAAAACTTCTTGAACTTGAAGAATTTTCAGTAGGAGCATCAATAGCTACTTGCCTAGCCTGATCAAAAATATCATCCACAGTATGACCACCTCTAGTAGGATCTTGAACAAGCATACCATTGCAACAACGAAAACAAAGGTGCATTAAAACTGTTTCTGGCTTATTGAAACTAGTCAATTATATATCAAATGAAACTAAGCTCTATGATGAGCTTCTAACTCATTGAAACTTGCCTGTTATATCCAACGAAACTAAGCCCAAAAAGTTTCTTTATGAGTAAAGACTCAATTAAGATATAACCATCAAATTGTCAAATTTAGGTTCTTAATTTGGTACTTCACTTTTGTTGGTTTACCATAGGTTACGCTATTTGAAGTACACTTCACAGGCTGCGTGTATTTTTGGTTGGCTTACCATCACGAATCACCCGAAAATACAACTGAGAAGGTTTTCAATATATTTTATATGCTGTTTAACGTCGGCCTCACTGCTAATATTATTGGAAACATGACAAATTTGGTGGTCCATAGCTCTGTCCGAACTTTTGCCATGGTAAATTTTAGGAAGATTTTTATGGTAATTTAATACTTGACTAAGCATTGCATTCAATAACACTAAAATCAATATGATAGAAGGATTAATAATAGGCTAAAATCTATGCAATGATGAGAAATACTTATGTGTTTCACAGAGGGATGCCTTCAATAAAATACTACAATATGCTAGCAAAAATGGACTCCCAGTAGGACTGAAGGAGCAAATGTTGGCACACACACAACTGAAGTTTAAGATAGCAGAGTTACAGCAAGAAGAAGTGCTACAGGACCTACGTCCTTCTATGTCATTAACTGCATGGGATTGTAAGACCACCCATTGGATGATCATATCCGAATTCTTCTTCTGCTTGATTTAATAATTCTTGAAACAATGGTTGGTCAAAGTTCAAACAGACATTTTTACAAACACTTTCCATGCATCTGTATCTCACACTTGAAAGTTCAAATTTACCTATTAATTTTACATTTAGCATAAACAAATTGTTGAGAAATTACAAGAAAAAAGAATCATAAAATTCAGAGTTAAATATGCAAGAGGAACAGTGAGAACTTACTTAGGTGTGATACACGCACGCAAGAAAACTAACACTTGATTAGTAATCAGATAGAATCTCAACCTCGTTTTGAGGGTGAGAATTAGGGTGGCTTTGGTTTTGGTTAAAAATGAACGAAAATATCGTCGGAGAAGTGTCCTGAATCGTTATTGCAGATTGAATCAGATAACGATGATCGATGACGTTGCTGGATTGAGCTCAGCTGCGTTCTCGAATCGTTGCAGTTGTGTGTGTCGGTTTTCGCCGATGATGATGATGTGGTCTGTGAGGTGAAGCTCGCGTCGGTGTTTGCGATTGCGTTGAAGATCAGAGGAAATCAGTGCTGAAAGTTGATATTAAAGACGGAGGATCTGTAGGTTGTGCTTCCGTTGTTGATGCATGGTTGCTGTTGAATCTGCTTGAAGGATAAGGTTGTGTCGATGTGCTGCAGATGGATGATGGGTTCTGTGTGTTGCGTTGCTGCGATCTGAATAGTTGTATGTTGGAAACTCTCTTGTAGGTTTAGATGTGTCAATAATGTTGGAAACTTGATTGCAGATTTAGCTTAAATTTACACCAGTTTTAAATTTAATGGAGTAATTGGGATCCGATAATAATAATATTTTTAATTTACACCCGATTTTTAATAAATAGAGTGTAATTTGTCACATGTTAATACTTAAAATGAAATTGTATTTACAAAATTGCCATCAAGTTTCTTATTTACACCCGTTTTTAGAATATTGGGTGTAAATTTTAAAACTATATTGTTCTTTTTGTACTAGTGTAAGTGTTTCTCAATCCGTCTCGCACTCAATATTTGAGTCACACACCCAACTTGTTAAGTGTTTCCATTTCTTTTATATACCCTAAATATCTTCTAACTCTTAGAATAAAAAATCATAAGAATCTCTCCTTTTATGTCTCTAAATTTCTCTCTCTCTAAAAACTTCTCCAATGACAGACATACACAAAAGGTTGAAACATGCCTCTTATAAACATCAAATAAATCTCAATGCCAAATGCATTGCGTTCTCACAAATCTTTCTAATGAGATTTTGAAATCAATCACCACAAATTTAAAATACCTCAAATTTGTGATCAATCTCTTCTATTGCAAACTCAATTTAATATTATCATATAAAATTAGAAAATTCAAATACTCACCACACTATAGAAAACATATTTAGAGAATCATAACAAGATTCCTTTTTAAACAAACTATATATATATATATATATATATATATATATATATATATATATATATATATATATATATATATATATATATATATATATATATATATATATACGAGGGAATTAAAATAAGATCAATGAAATTTTTTTATAACAACACTTAAACTTTTGAATTGTATTTATTGAAAAAGAGTTATGAAGTCCTTTGTTATGCTATCCGATTTAAAAAATTAATCTCAAGAGTTGTACGTGGATGATATTCATTTTACACCCAAAATATTGAACTAAAGGATGCATGTAGATGATATTCAATTTGCACACAAAACATTGAACCAAAGGATGGCCCATGGTGATTCATACATTTTCTTTTGATACAAAAGCATCAATGTCTCATCGTTGCCATCATGCATGTCATAATATACTTGACTTGAAAGCTAAAAACAAACATATGATAATGAATACAATATTTAAAGGTAGCTAGTTTGTGTCCTTTTTGAGGAGCAAACCAAGTCTCACTAGCACATTTTGCTTGCTTTTCTAAGCATGTCTTGCACTCATTTCGTACCTCTTAGTGAAGTCAAAATCCTCAAATGGAAGAGCCATGCTATGTAGTGCAAGAAAAGCACATAGTGTCTACCTTTCTTTTTTCATGTTACGGCCACACTATGTATTCAGTTATCTTCTTGTGCCTGCCAAAAGCAAAATCAACAAAAGTGAAAAGATGAGAAAAAGTTTTACCACTTTATGTTTGCTGTTAGTTCAGCATTTACTATTCGTTATTCAGTTTGCACTTTCTGTCACAAGGCGTGAATGATGTTATTGTAAGGTACCGTTTTGAAATTTGAATCATAGGTTAATTTATGTAGCACATCTGCTTAGTGGGATTATGTCAAATATACATTTATCTATTAGAACTAATTATAATAGTTGAATCTTTTTGTGTTTATCATCATCATTCCATTTCCATGCATTTTGATTCTCTCCATTTTTAATGTTGACTTTTCTTAACTATTATCACCCATTTTAAAGGAATTAATCTAACATTTTTGATTAATTTTTTAATCTATTAATTATATTTTTCATTGTTTTCTCTATTTCTTTCAATAATTTAAGGATTATTTTTCATTTGTTTTTTCTATTTCTTTATGTGAAAATGGATTTGGATCATCTCCTTCTAATATTTTCTCTCCAACTATCTCCTTCTCATTTGTGTCTCTATCTCTCTCTAATATTTTCTCTCTCTCTCTCTCTCTTCTTCTATTTATCATTTTCTCTCTATTTATTATTTTATCTTAATTATCTTCTTCATATGTGTTTTTGTTGAAGAAGAAGGAAGGATTGAAGGAGAAGATTCATTGTGATAATATTTAGCCATCTAGTCATTTATTATTATATATTTTATAATTTATTTTTTTCTTTATTTTGTCATATTCTAATAAATTATAGGGTTAAATATATTTTTTGCCCTCTAAAGATGTTAGATTTCGTTTTTAGTCTCTCTAAACATTTCCTCCAGAATGATCCATCTAAAATTTTCCATCCACATGCACTTTTGATCTCTCCTGCTAACGTTCGTTAACAGAGCTGATGTGACACTAACATGTGGCAGTGCCACCTGTCAAATATACTGACGTGGCATGTCACGTGGCTAAAGTCAACATGATACTTCAGACTATAAAATTTCTTAGCTTATTACTATAGCTAAAATCGTAGCTAATCTATAGCAAAATTCATGATTCTGAAAAATACAATCTGTTCATATTGATATTTTTTATAAAATGTTATAGTAATGTTTCGTTGCATATTTATTTCATGAGACCTGAGTATGGTGAGAGGCTGGTGGAAGTGAAGCAAGTTGACAATACTAATAGCAACGGTGTCAACAAGAAGATCTAAATTATTGTTTCATATTTATATCTACTAGTATTACTGTTGCACCCCAAAATTTGCCCTCTTTCTCTGTGCTATAAGTTATGGAAGACGTTTAATTCATCATTCGAAAATCATGAAAAATTAAAGAGTTTCCATTGTTTCGAGATCATTAAGTCAAGAAGCTTATGGTATGAATTGCAAGGTATTGAGTCATTGTACGAGGTTATGAAGGCGCCGCTATACTTTCAATATATTGATGGCTTATCGTACAAGTTTGGTTTGAATTAAGGAATTAAGATTGAATTAGGGTCCCAATGATTAGAGGGTGAATTCGATTTGATGGTCTAATTGGTCCTATTATTCGAATCTCGTTCAAGGCATTTTGTTCATCAAGAACTTAATTCAAGCTAAGATGCATGATGCAAAAAAAATGAGGTTGTGGATTGTTCTTGATCGAGGGATTATCATGTTGCTCAATTGTTTGTTGATTGCAATACAAGGTGAATTGTTTGGAAATTGATTTTAAGTTCATTTGAGAATTAAGATGGGATTCAAATATTCAAAGTCAAGGTTTAAGACTATTTGGCTCAAGATTCAAGATTCAAATTCAAGTTCTTTTATGTCCATTTAAAGATACAAACATCCGATTTCTACATGTTCAAGTTCATCATTCAAGATCATTCACCAAACTTACAAAAATTCATACAATCCATTACAAAAATATACCAAAGTCCAAAAATCCATTCATCACAAGAGTCAAGCCAAATTACAAAGAAATTATGATAAAAAGGGGGCCTATTGTTCTAATGTCTAAAACGCCTGCTATAACTTGCATCATACACAATTTCCATTCGATTCTACAAGAGCTGCTGCGCAATTTCAATCCTGCATCACATAATAAAACGGAGCCGGTTCATTCACCGCATATCAAAAAAAGCCGGTTCAACAAAAAGCCATAACAAAAATTCACAACAGAAAGGAGGAGAGAATAGTATAACAGAATCAGAGTTCATAACCGAAAGAAAAACTCAGAATCGAACAAAAGAAAAACAGAGTCAGAAAACGAGAGAAAAAAGAGTGGGAACTCACTTCATAAGAGGAGATAACAAGCTCAGAGGACCTCACCTCGAATCCGTGAATCTTCTTCTCTCTCGAGCTTCATCTTCACCACCTTCAATATTCATTCACGAGAAAAAATCAATAACAGATAACAAAAAGGAGAAAAAGAAAAGGGAGGGGAGAATGTAACCGAATTTGTAACAAACTTTTTCAACAACTCTTCAATCTTCTCTTCAATCATCACGTTCATCATCTTCATCTTCATCAATCAACAATCTCCAGTCTGAGCCGATTCCACCTCCATCTCAACCTTCTTCACATATTCTTCAACTTCAACCTAGAATCACCTTCATCAATGAACCTTCAATCCTCGAATCATCACTAAAACACAGAAGAAAAAGCTTCAATAAAGATTCATTCACCAACTCCTCACAACTTCAATCAGAAGCTGCAGAAAAATCACGATGGTTAAACCAGAAAATTCATCGCACAACATCGCATATTGATTCAATCTCAAAAACTCACCATCACACTTCATCATCATCATCATCTTCATCTCACGGTGAAGCGCCGTTTCTTGGTGTCATCTTCATCAATGAATGTGATGCCGATCACCACAACAACTTCCTCCTCATGCTTCAACTGTGAATCTGCAACATCAACAACAACGATGCATCAACTACAAAAACACAGAAACAGAAGAAAAGGAGATCGAAATCGATGGAGCTTCGTCTGAGAGGAGAAACCGAGAGATTGAAAGCAGAGATCGAGAGAGATCGAAAGGTTGAGGCATTGAAAGCAGAGATCGAGAGAGATCGAAAGGTTGAGGCGAAGAAAACTTGTTTCGTTCAGACAATCAGAGAGCTGAGTCCGGAGACGATTGTTTGAGAACGAAGTCGGAGAGAGTGAGAGATTAAGATGAGATGTGAGGCGGAGGAGAAATCTCTCGCGGCGGCGTTAACGAGTTTGATCGGAGAAGAAGATGAGCCGCCGTCGCCGCCATGAATGAGGAGAAGAGAACATGAAGTTTGATAGTCACACACGTAAACCCTAATCCCCTTTTGTATTAGTCTTTTCTCTTAATTGAAATTAACTGAAGGTAATTGTGATTAGTAGAGAATTAGGTAGAAATCTGATTAGTTAATTGATGTTAATTAAGAAAAAAACCTGATAATAAAATGTGAATAAAAATCTGAAAATCATAATCATGGTGGATCAACAAACTTTGGGCCTAAACGAAATTGCCAGATTCACACCTCCAGAATGAGCCCACGCACCTTCTTTTTGCTGATTGCTACAAAAAACCGAGTTTGGGCCTGCAATACTTTAGGGCCTGCGTCTGATTCACTATGTACACCATGATTCTCACACTTAAACCCCTCTGTTTCATATAAAATTCACATTAGTTTTAGTTTTTTAACTAGTTTGCTTTCCATTATTTTTAGCATAATGAATGACATAAAAACAATTTTTTTGTTAGATTTTGACATGATAATAGAATATAGAATCATTGAATTTTGTTAATTTTTTGGTTGATGAAGAGATAATAAAAAACATGTAATATTTCTTTGTTAGAATTTGATTGTTTTGTACATAGTTTTGTTCTATTATTGTTAGATGAAAATGTCATAAAAAAACAATTTAATTTTGTTATATTTTTGTTTTAGGATTTACTTAGAATTTAATTCCTATTATTTTCTATGGCGGTGCGTGCCTCCTTGTTATTACTGATTTGGTTGTTGAGATGTGCGAGGTACTTCGAGAGAGCCTTTGATTGCGATTCGACTTGTTTCGTGTTCCACTTTACTTGTGGGACACGAATTCGCTTCCAGTGCGATTGATTCGAGTCGTGTTCCACTTTATTTGTGGGATACGAACTTATTTCCGATGCCAGTTACCTGATCTCTCATTCATTGAGATGTATACTCTTGTATTGTCTGGATTGTTTCCCTTGCAGGTTGTTTATGTGGTTATGCTCGACGTGTGCCACATGTCGCTTGTGACTTATTTTCACGACGACGCTTTCTGACTTGCTTTGCTTGATGATGGCTTACGCGAAGTATTTCGGACTTCTCTGCTTACGCTTGCTAGCTCATTGCGGATTTGCTATCCGTTCAGTATTGTCTCCTTGTCCCTTTTACCGCTTTCTCGCATCATCCTATAACATGAGAAGTAGGACTTAGACATGCATCTGGCCAAGCCCTCGAAAGAGGCTCTGTTTTTGTTGGTGTGTTTACATTTGTGCTTTGCGGCAGGGAGTCACGGTGTAATAAGTCCTATATGGCACTCCGTTAAGTCCTCATGGAAGGCATGCGGTCAAGGGTTCGTAATCAACCCCCGCCTAGTCTCATCGAGTCTGTTCAGTATGCGCACGCTACGCGTGGCTCGCTTCTGAACCTGCACAAGATCTTGTTATCGAGTATGTCAGGAAAAGGGTTCATGCAGCCGGACCCCCGCCTTTCTTATAGCTCGCGTCGCTCGACGTTGATGCTCGGTGTACGCACGCACCGTTTTCCTTTACGATCCGTGACGGCTTGGTTGCTGAGAGGGGTCCGCCCTCTTGTCTATGGCCCGATCATTTTCACGAGGTCTAATGCTTGGTTGACTTGGGTTGAGTTGCTCCCCTTGGCTATGGCGGGACCGCTTTTCTACCATTCGGTCAGTACCGTTGGTTTTGTTTGCTTTACGAGCGGATGCTCGTTTGTGTGCTCATTGTGTGCTTTTGCCTTTTCCCTCGTAGGTTGATAGCTTAGCTTAGACTTGTACCCTTTGTATGATAACATTAGGTAGCAAGCTTTCCCCCGTAGCTTAGGTCTTCCTCATGCATTCTTTAAAACACAAACCACACTCTTTGATTTTCTTTTCTTAAGAACTTGTTATTTCCGCTCCATTCCCAAGCATAAGCCTCCAAAGGTCGAGCAGCGGAGTGTGAATGTAACTCGTTCACCTAAAAAACACAAAACAAACAGAAATTAGTTAGCCGAGCTACGGTAGCTCTGATTCTGCAAAACAGATACGTAGGCAGCGGGGTAGGGCCCGTGCGAGCACAATCCTTTATTTTCCCTACATTCTGCATTCATTTTAGTCCAGATTAGCATAGATTTGTTACACACCCATAGTGTTAGACACATGCATGGATACCATCGAGTACGATGGGCGCGAGGGGTGCTAGCACCTTCCCCTCGCGTAACCGACTCCCTTACCCTTTTCTCTGGTCGTGAGACCGTTGTTTTGTTTTGTGGTTTGCTGGCATTCCCTTCCTTTTCAGGATAAATATGTTAGTGGCGACTCTGTTAGTTTTCGCGGTAGCGACAGCTGGCGACTCTGCTGGGGACGTCTTGACCTGTTGCTGGTCTGGACCTAGCGAGTCGATCCTAGCGCTTGTGTGTTTATCTTTGGGTGCTTTTATTGCTTTGCATATTTACCTGTTTGCATTGCATTCTATGTGCGCTTTTACTTTTCTGCATCATATTCTGGACTGGCTGGATCTCTGTCTGTTGGGTGGGTGTTTCAAGAGGTAAAAGGCCCAATACCAAGGCTATGTGTGAACCATAGGAACCCTAGGATAGAGTGGGAGCATGGTTTGTCTCGAGGTGTACGTCTCGGGATGGATTATGTGACCACGAGCAGAGTAGTGGTTTCAAACGGAGGTATTATCGTCACCCGCTTTCGCGCTGTGATGATGCTTACCTTCGGGCGGACCGTATACTGCGTTTCATGACCTTACCTTGGCCTAGATTTTACCCGTGAGTGGGGCGGGAATCAATCATTGCTTAACAGGTACATTGATGGTGACTTTGGTTCTTGATCGAGGGTTACCGCTGTTCTCGTTCGAGTGTACTATTGGTTCCTGTTCGTGGGGTACTATGGTTCTTGTTCGATTGGTGATCTGTGTTCTATTCCAGTGTGTTATTGACTATGGGCTTTGGTTCCGTGGATTGACATTCTATGTTCCGTGTGGTATATCATTTGGGGCCGAACCTTTGGCTTTGTACTATGTGTGTTACCGGCAGTGCAGAATGCCTGGTGGGCGGCAACAAGTCCCACCACTTTGCATCATTGCATATTTACTTTCCAAAAAATGATGTACAAAAAAAATAACTAGCATACTAGCATGCATGTTCCTTCCATTTTCAAGGAATCATATCTTTAAGCCTCGTGTCAAGCTCTTTCATCTCTTGCTAAAAATCAAAACATGAGAATTCCTTGGAAATCGAATGAACATGGCATTGCATTCATATCATGCATCTCATACATTCCATGCTTAACAGGTATTCAGGATCGAGGATCTATTATTCAGACTTGGTGCTCTCTTCAGGCTCGCACACTTGACTTGTTACTGTTGTGAGCTCAAAGATTGGTCATGGAACAACTTTGTGGGGATTTTATCCAAGGTGAAAGCTCAATTGGGTTTCTTTTTGAAGACTTGTCTTATGCTCATTTGCTTCCACGCTTGCTTTATTTGCAACTGGTTAAGCTTCGCACCGTGTGGATATCTACAGATTCTCTACTTGATGACGATGACACTAGGTGTGAGTTCTATTCTGGGACACCTGGTTGTGATGTTAGTATCTACAAGTCTTTGAAATTGCTTGGGGCTCCCGCACGAGGGATAAGCAAGACATTGTCTATCTTGAGCATTGCACCATTTGCATTGCTTGAATCCCTAAAGCATTACAAATTCCGTGTGACTTCACCAGAATCTTCTGCCAAGCAGTAATCAAAAGTGGTTTACATAGATACCTCTCATGCTCAAGGTTCTGCTTCACATCCTGAGTCTCCTCTTCCTGGAGTTTCCTTGTCTGTAGCCCTCGCTTGTCAACCAAGACGGAAAGAGTAATAGAAACAAGACGATGAGAATCGTAATGCCTTTTATCTGAGTTACTTCCTTGCTTGTGGGAATTTTAAGTGGTTAAGATTCTTGCTTTGGATCTTTCTCACTACAGATAGCTCTTCTGATTTGGATGACAATACTCGGTGTTTTCCATTATCGGGGCACCTGATCATCATGTCAAGCCTTACAAGGTGTTGAGGTACAAAGAGTCCGGGACTGGTTCGATGCAGAGATGTTTGAGTTTATTCCTAATGGTTCCTACTGCTCAATCCCATTTCATCTGCTGCAAGTAGAATGTTTGCTCTTCCTCGGGGAAGTAACTCATGAGAACCACTTGCAATTGGTACTGCCAGAGGTTTCCTTCCAACAATCGTTGTGTGTTCCAAGTAATGAGTTTGATAGCCAAGCGTCAGATGTTATTGTTATTCGCCGGTAGTAATACAAATTTCCTCCCTTCATGATGGTGTTTTCTGTTTCAGTCACTATATTTGGGGCTCCCGGCCGAGGGATAAGCAAGACGCCTTGTATCTTGAGTTTGTGCACCACTGGCACAACTCAAATCCCTAAAGCTGGACACTTGCAACTTCTGTATGACTTTGTCGAAATCTTCTTCCATGAAGTGGTCTAAAGTGTTCTGATGTAGTGCTTGGTGTGTTTTCCATGTTGGGGCATCTGGTTATCCGATTGAGGATTGTCATCTATTCAAAGAAAAAGTACAAGACCTGATTGACTCAAAAGCTATCACATTCGCACCTGAAGGATAGAATTGAAGTTTTCCTTTGACGCAACGGATCTTCTGAAGCAATAGGTCCATACGGAGAGAATCTCCTCAATGTTGGTTTCTTAAATCATCATGCATGTTCATGTTTAAGCTTTCTTGCTTTGTTCAATACGGTTTGTATGCAAAACTTGTTTGTTTTTGAACTGTAATCATAATGCATTGGATATGTTTGTCTTGGAAAAAATCCATTCGCATTTGCTCTTATATGTTTTTTTATGCTTTTTGTGATACCTAACTCCTGTTAATAAAGCATGATAACTCCGTAGGGAGAATGATGAACATAATACCAAATAACCTCAAATGGTATGCTTTTGAGTAAAACCCTGTTGATGATGTACAGGCATTGTTTCAAATTCCCAAACACTGGAGATATAAGGGAGTGAAACCCTCGATAACCCCTCTGAGCCTTCGAAGTAGGAGTTTCTTTTCTCAAAATAAAAAAACCCTCACGTTCAACCTATGGGCGGGTAGTATTCAGTTAACCTGATCGAGCATTCAAATTTCATCAGGAGTACGCATCCAAGGACATAACAATGGTTGTCTTTCAAAAGGTTGAGGAAAGTCAAATCCACAACGATTATCCCTCACATCAGGAGGTCGAGACCAACATCAAAGCCGTTGTGGTTTATCCCTCACATCAGGAGGTCAAAATATGACGATACCACAATGGTAATTCTTCATCAATCAGAGACTCAGGCAGTCACTATGCACTTCCAACAAATCAGAGATTCAGGATCACACGACTTGTTCAAAAGAAAAGAATGAATGAAGAAAAAAAAGAAAAAGCCCGCTAAGTCAACAACTTGAAAATAAATGACTTAGGCAAAAGTTAGGGCATCCCGCTGGACTTCCATATCAAAATTCAAAATAATTTGTCCAGGCAAAATTTAGGAAAAAAAAAAAGCAAAGCAAAAAGCGAAAAAAAAGGATTACAAAATAAAGATCCTCAACAAAGAACAAAGTCGTGTGATCAGACACCAAAAACAAAAGGTAAAGTGACTGCCACGTTCGAACGCCTCATTGATTCCTCAATCATTTTCAAATTCTTCTTGAAAGATGAATGCTCATTTCAAGTTAACTGAATTTAGGAGTGGAGAACATCATGAAGGGGGTGGGCACCAAATAATTTGAGCCTAAAAATCCTTTTTTTCTAAAAACCGTGAACCTGACCACGTTACAACCCTTGAAAGTCCTAATTGAAGCAGGGTTAATTCGAAAGCAGACTATACACGAGAATACAGTAAGCTGACTCCTAGGAGATCCGCTAAACGCTTGAGTTGGTATCACACTATCTTTCTTTCAAAAAACTCGATGTTACGACATCTTTTCAAAAAGTTTCTTTAAACTTCAAGACAAACATGCTCTTTGCATTAGAATTATATTTCTCATAATAAACATTCTTTGCATGTGAACAAGTGCTTGACATCAAGGAAGTTTCCATCATGAACTTCTGATGAAAAGTTTTATCCTCCCGAAGGACAAGTTGTCTTCCGAACTCCGTTGAGCAGAGGTAGCAATATTTCAAAGTCTAATAACCCTCAGGGGCACAAAAGCGTTTGAATACTTTGTCGAGCAAGTTTTTACTCAATCCGAGGCAATCAGGTCAAGATTCGAAGAATCTCTCAAAGTGGTGAGTAATCAGGGGCATTCACCCAAGTGCAATCGAAGCTACCTCCAATACAAGTCAGACAGGGGCATGGTGCCAAAATTCTTGATACTGGGGCAAGTCAGTTTGATATGAACAGATATCAGAAAGTCCTTACGAGACGAATCTCTTCAAAGTCCTTACAGGCTGGGGGCAAGACACTATGCATTGGCATTTTTTCCTCATCAGGAGGTGTTCAGTTTAAAGTTCCGGTGTGAGCTAAACAACTTATGAATTTGAGAACCATCAGGGTCATCATCCTCAATGACCTGAAGCTGAAAGTCCAATCTTTAGTGGCATCTCTTTGCATTTCAGTGTGATTTTCAAATCCCTTCCGGAGGTTGCAAGCGTTGGTTATTGGTATCCCTCAACCAGAGTCATGTCACGTGGACATCGAGTCCTTGCTTTCCGACCCTCGCGTCGTGAGTTTATCTCCTTTCCGACCCTCGCGTCGTGAGTTTAACTCCTTTCCGACCCTCGAGTCGTGAGTTTATCTCCTTTCCGACCCTCGCGTCGTGAGTTTATCTCCTCTCCGACCCTCGAGTCGTGAGTTTATCTCCTCTCCGACCCTCGAGTCGTGAGTTTACCTCCTTTCCGACCCTCGCGTCGTGAGTTTACCTCCTTTCCGACCCTCGAGTCGTGAGTTTACATCATTTCCGACCCTCGTGTCGTGAGTTTACATCCTTTCCGACCCTCGAGTCGTGAGTTTCCGACCCTCGTGTCGTGAGTTTATTCCTTTCCGACCCTCGAGTCGTGAGTTTACCTCCTTTCCGACCCTCGAGTCGTGAGTTCATCTTCTTTCCGACCCTCGTGTCGTGAGTTTGATTCCTTTCCGACCCTCGAGTCGTGAGTTTACCTCCTTTCCGACCCTCGAGTCGTGAGTTTATCTTCTTTCCGACCCTCGCGTCGTGAGTTTACCTCCTTTCCGACCCTCGCGTCGTGAGTTTATCTCCTTTCCGACCCTCGCGTCGTGAGTTTATCTCCTTTCCGACCCTCGCGTCGTGAGTTTATCTCCTTTCCGACCCTCGCGTCGTGAGTTTATCTCCTTTCCGACCCTCGAGTCGTGAGTTTATCTTCTTTCCGACCCTCGCGTCGTGAGTTTACCTCCTTTCCGACCCTCGCGTCGTGAGTTTATCTCCTTTCCGACCCTCGCGTCGTGAGTTTATCTCCTTTCCGACCCTCGCGTCGTGAGTTTATCTCCTTTCCGACCCTCGCGTCGTGAGTTTATCTCCTTTCCGACCCTCGCGTCGTGAGTTTACCTCCTTTCCGACCCTCGTGTCGTGAGTTTATCTCATTTCCGACCCTCGAGTCGTGAGTATATCTTTTTTCCGACCCTCGTGTCGTGAGTCTATCTCCTTTCTGACCTTCGTGTCATGGATTTCCAACAGTTGCAGATAGTTGTCATATACACTCCAATGTGTCTGTAGGCCCATTACTTGATTAGCATCTTTACAATCAACACGAATATGCAGAACTATGAAAGCCAATGTCTGTTTGGTCCCTTTGAAGTCAACACTTGCTTGACCCATTAATCCCACTTATTGGTGGTGTTCCCTTGAAGGACTAATTCTTGTTTGATGCTCCGGCCGATACTTGTTTGGTGTTCTAATCATTGCTTGCCTATCAGCTCATTGAATCCAGTGCCTGTATGGAAAGTTTCAAAGCCAAGATGGCTGACAATCTATTTGCTCTTGCATTTGCCCATTGTGGGTGAGCATTACCGTTCTCTGCCATGTGAGGAGACCCTGTGAAAGATGTCATGCTATATCCTGAGGCATTTTCATTTGTTTGTCTCGCAGGTAGGTCCTTGCAAGCGCTTTGCATCAACATGTTGGCGGACCTAGCCATGAGAGATTCTCACTCCCCAGACGAGTGTTTCCTAACGAGAGATTCTCATTCCCCAGTGGATTACATTCAGATGAGACTTTCTTTGTTCCAAGATTCTCATTTCCTCAGTAAAGCACATCTTGATGCATTCTCCATGCTACAGAAGTCTTGTTCCCGGTGGAATGTCTTCTCCCCAGTTGAATCATGATAGAATGGTATCTGATTCCCCAGCAGGCTCTTAATGAGGTCTCTTGCCCGAATTCCTCGTTCTCCCCAGTAAAGGTTTTCTCCCCCCAACAGATTGACTTGTTTTCCCCGAGAGAGTCATCTTATTCCCTAGTGGAGTTGTCTTAACAAAAGGTTCTTACGCTAAGTTCCTTATCCCCAGCGGATCTCTCATATCCTTAGCAGATCATTGTGCAGAGGTATTCATCTTCCCCACTGAATTCTTTCCTCAGCAGAGATTCACATGCATCCTCCGCAGAATCTGTTTCCTTCAAGGATTTCCCCAGCGGAATGCGTCCTACAACAGCAGGTTGTTCACTCCTCCCCAGAGTTATCTCCACGACTTGCTCTTATCTCCTCATCCCCAGAATGTCGAGAATTTTCTTCTCCAATGAAGTTGCCCGGGCATCCCCATGCAGGATTTATTCCCCAAACAGAGCTCGCATCCAGATTTGATCGTCTCCAGCAGATTTCTGATCCATCTTTGCCAGCTCGTAGTTGTGACCCTTGGTCACTCATCTTGTCCTCCCCGCAGAGTTCCATAATCTCTCCAGGACTTCTTCAGCAATTCAGTGCTCCTTCGTTGTCTCCTTAAGCAACGTCCGAATCATGCATCATTCGCATTGCATTCTCTAAGCGTGTAGCGTCTTCCTCCTCGGAAACGTTATTCCATATACATTCATACATGCATCATGCATAAATCATATCATATCTGTTTCTTTCTACAGGAAAGTTATCCAGATTCAAATGCTCCCTAGAGAGCAATATTCGCCTAGTCATTACAGGCGCTTATCCTGATGTTTTGAATCAGAAGAGGATTGTTCTACTTATTTTCTGGCATAGCTCAGATCAGTTCAAAGACATTCCTATTCCCGATGCCCCCAGATCGGTGGAAGAGATATCTGTTCCTATCCTAATATTCAGATTCAGATTAGTTGAAGGAACCGCCTCCGGATCTCCCCAAGATCTTACGAAGGAGCAAGCCCTCTGATACATCAGATCAGTTGGAAATATCTACTCCCTGACGATTTAGTTCGTTCAGAAGAAGAAACTCGTTTGCCCAGTCCTGATACCTTACTATCAGTTGAGGACGTTTTCTTTACCCGGCGTACACAGTTCGGAAGAAACATCTGTTCCTATCCTAATATTCAGATTCAGATTAGTTGAAAGAACCGCCTCCGGATCCCCGTGGTCTTACGAAGGAGCAAGCCACTGATATCATCAGATCAGATGGAGATGTTTGCCTGATTGACTTTCTCATTCAGATGAAGATTGTCCTACTTATTTTCTGGCATCATGTCCAGATCAGTTTAAAGGCATTCTTTCCCCGGCGTACACAGTTCAGAAGAGATATTGTTCCTATCCTGATTTCCAGTTCAGTTGAAGGAACCGCCTCCGGATCCCCGTGGTCTTACGAAGGAGCTAGCCGCTAATTCCCAGATTAGTTGGAATATCTACCTGATGATTTAATTGCATCAGAAGAGATGTCTGCCCAGATTCCCAGATCATGATTCCCAGATCAGAGATACCTATTACCAGTTGATGTCCGATTCAACCGATGTATCTCCTTCGATTCCCAGATCGACTTAAGACATCTATCCCGATGCATGTTCGGAGACATCTGCTACGTCTGATACTCAGATCAGTCGAGATGTTCCTTCTCTTGATGCCCGGATCATTTGAAGTGTTTCCCCTGCCTGTGGGTGCCTGTTCCTCCTTTTTTACAAGTTGGAGCTTATTTATTATCCAGATCAATTGAAGTTTTTTCCCCCTGCCTATGGGGTGGTACATTCTTTCTTATTGCAAGATGGAATCTTCTATTGATCAAGAGCGCAAATTTTCGAGTTCATTCTGGTATTCAATCTCCTTCCACCTCAACAGTTCGAAACTTTCGTTTCTCACTCGCCAGGTTCAAGAAGTTTGAATAGGGGCAGCTGTTGCACCCCAAAATTTGCCCTCTTTCTCTGTGCTATAAGTTATGGAAGACGTTTAATTCATCATTCGAAAATCATGAAAAATTAAAGAGTTTCCATTGTTTCGAGATCATTAAGTCAAGAAGCTTATGGTATGAATTGCAAGGTATTGAGTCATTGTACGAGGTTATGAAGGCGCCGCTATACTTTCAATATATTGATGGCTTATCGTACAAGTTTGGTTTGAATTAAGGAATTAAGATTGAATTAGGGTCCCAATGATTAGAGGGTGAATTCGATTTGATGGTCTAATTGGTCCTATTATTCGAATCTCGTTCAAGGCATTTTGTTCATCAAGAACTTAATTCAAGCTAAGATGCATGATGCAAAAAAAATGAGGTTGTGGATTGTTCTTGATCGAGGGATTATCATGTTGCTCAATTGTTTGTTGATTGCAATACAAGGTGAATTGTTTGGAAATTGATTTTAAGTTCATTTGAGAATTAAGATGGGATTCAAATATTCAAAGTCAAGGTTTAAGGCTATTTGGCTCAAGATTCAAGATTCAAATTCAAGTTCTTTTATGTCCATTTAAAGATACAAACATCCGATTTCTACATGTTCAAGTTCATCATTCAAGATCATTCACCAAACTTACAAAAATTCATACAATCCATTACAAAAATATACCAAAGTCCAAAAATCCATTCATCACAAGAGTCAAGCCAAATTACAAAGAAATTATAATAAAAAGGGGGCCTATTGTTCTAATGTCTAAAACGCCTGCTATAACTTGCATCATACACAATTTCCATTCGATTCTACAAGAGCTGCTGCGCAATTTCAATCCTGCATCACATAATAAAACGGAGCCGGTTCATTCACCGCATATCAAAAAAAGCCGGTTCAACAAAAAGCCATAACAAAAATTCACAACAGAAAGGAGGAGAGAATAGTATAACAGAATCAGAGTTCATAACCGAAAGAAAAACTCAGAATCGAACAAAAGAAAAACAGAATCAGAAAACGAGAGAAAAAAGAGTGGGAACTCACTTCATAAGAGGAGATAACAAGCTCAGAGGACCTCACCTCGAATCCGTGAATCTTCTTCTCTCTCGAGCTTCATCTTCACCACCTTCAATATTCATTCACGAGAAAAAATCAATAACAGATAACAAAAAGGAGAAAAAGAAAAGGGAGGGGAGAATGTAACCGAATTTGTAACAAACTTTTTCAACAACTCTTCAATCTTCTCTTCAATCATCACGTTCATCATCTTCATCTTCATCAATCAACAATCTCCAGTCTGAGCCGATTCCACCTCCATCTCAACCTTCTTCACATATTCTTCAACTTCAACCTAGAATCACCTTCATCAATGAACCTTCAATCCTCGAATCATCACTAAAACACAGAAGAAAAAGCTTCAATAAAGATTCATTCACCAACTCCTCACAACTTCAATCAGAAGCTGCAGAAAAATCACGATGGTTAAACCAGAAAATTCATCGCACAACATCGCATATTGATTCAATCTCAAAAACTCACCATCACACTTCATCATCATCATCATCTTCATCTCACGGTGAAGCGCCGTTTCTTGGTGTCATCTTCATCAATGAATGTGATGCCGATCACCACAACAACTTCCTCCTCATGCTTCAACTGTGAATCTGCAACATCAACAACAACGATGCATCAACTACAAAAACACAGAAACAGAAGAAAAGGAGATCGAAATCGATGGAGCTTCGTCTGAGAGGAGAAACCGAGAGATTGAAAGCAGAGATCGAGAGAGATCGAAAGGTTGAGGCATTGAAAGCAGAGATCGAGAGAGATCGAAAGGTTGAGGCGAAGAAAACTTGTTTCGTTCAGACAATCAGAGAGCTGAGTCCGGAGACGATTGTTTGAGAACGAAGTCGGAGAGAGTGAGAGATTAAGATGAGATGTGAGGCGGAGGAGAAATCTCTTGCGGCGGCGTTAACGAGTTTGATCGGAGAAGAAGATGAGCCGCCGTCGCCGCCATGAATGAGGAGAAGAGAACATGAAGTTTGATAGTCACACACGTAAACCCTAATCCCCTTTTGTATTAGTCTTTTCTCTTAATTGAAATTAACTGAAGGTAATTGTGATTAGTAGAGAATTAGGTAGAAATCTGATTAGTTAATTGATGTTAATTAAGAAAAAAACCTGATAATAAAATGTGAATAAAAATCTGAAAATCATAATCATGGTGGATCAACAAACTTTGGGCCTAAACGAAATTGCCAGATTCACACCTCCAGAATGAGCCCACGCACCTTCTTTTTGCTGATTGCTACAAAAAACCGAGTTTGGGCCTGCAATACTTTAGGGCCTGCGTCTGATTCACTATGTACACCATGATTCTCACACTTAAACCCCTCTGTTTCATATAAAATTCACATTAGTTTTAGTTTTTTAACTAGTTTGCTTTCCATTATTTTTAGCATAATGAATGACATAAAAACAATTTTTTTGTTAGATTTTGACATGATAATAGAATATAGAATCATTGAATTTTGTTAATTTTTTGGTTGATGAAGAGATAATAAAAAACATGTAATATTTCTTTGTTAGAATTTGATTGTTTTGTACATAGTTTTGTTCTATTATTGTTAGATGAAAATGTCATAAAAAAACAATTTAATTTTGTTATATTTTTGTTTTAGGATTTACTTAGAATTTAATTCCTATTATTTTCTATGGCGGTGCGTGCCTCCTTGTTATTACTGATTTGGTTGTTGAGATGTGCGAGGTACTTCGAGAGAGCCTTTGATTGCGATTCGACTTGTTTCGTGTTCCACTTTACTTGTGGGACACGAATTCGCTTCCAGTGCGATTGATTCGAGTCGTGTTCCACTTTATTTGTGGGATACGAACTTATTTCCGATGCCAGTTACCTGATCTCTCATTCATTGAGATGTATACTCTTGTATTGTCTGGATTGTTTCCCTTGCAGGTTGTTTATGTGGTTATGCTCGACGTGTGCCACATGTCGCTTGTGACTTATTTTCACGACGACGCTTTCTGACTTGCTTTGCTTGATGATGGCTTACGCGAAGTATTTCGGACTTCTCTGCTTACGCTTGCTAGCTCATTGCGGATTTGCTATCCGTTCAGTATTGTCTCCTTGTCCCTTTTACCGCTTTCTCGCATCATCCTATAACATGAGAAGTAGGACTTAGACATGCATCTGGCCAAGCCCTCGAAAGAGGCTCTGTTTTTGTTGGTGTGTTTACATTTGTGCTTTGCGGCAGGGAGTCACGGTGTAATAAGTCCTATATGGCACTCCGTTAAGTCCTCATGGAAGGCATGCGGTCAAGGGTTCGTAATCAACCCCCGCCTAGTCTCATCGAGTCTGTTCAGTATGCGCACGCAACGCGTGGCTCGCTTCTGAACCTGCACAAGATCTTGTTATCGAGTATGTCAGGAAAAGGGTTCATGCAGCCGGACCCCCGCCTTTCTTATAGCTCGCGTCGCTCGACGTTGATGCTCGGTGTACGCACGCACCGTTTTCCTTTACGATCCGTGACGGCTTGGTTGCTGAGAGGGGTCCGCCCTCTTGTCTATGGCCCGATCATTTTCACGAGGTCTAATGCTTGGTTGACTTGGGTTGAGTTGCTCCCCTTGGCTATGGCGGGACCGCTTTTCTACCATTCGGTCAGTACCGTTGGTTTTGTTTGCTTTACGAGCGGATGCTCGTTTGTGTGCTCATTGTGTGCTTTTGCCTTTTCCCTCGTAGGTTGATAGCTTAGCTTAGACTTGTACCCTTTGTATGATAACATTAGGTAGCAAGCTTTCCCCCGTAGCTTAGGTCTTCCTCATGCATTCTTTAAAACACAAACCACACTCTTTGATTTTCTTTTCTTAAGAACTTGTTATTTCCGCTCCATTCCCAGGCATAAGCCTCCAAAGGTCGAGCAGCGGAGTGTGAATGTAACTCGTTCACCTAAAAAACACAAAACAAACAGAAATTAGTTAGCCGAGCTACGGTAGCTCTGATTCTGCAAAACAGATACGTAGGCAGCGGGGTAGGGCCCGTGCGAGCACAATCCTTTATTTTCCCTACATTCTGCATTCATTTTAGTCCAGATTAGCATAGATTTGTTACACACCCATAGTTTTAGACACATGCGTGGATACCATCGAGTACGATGGGCGCGAGGGGTGCTAGCACCTTCCCCTCGCGTAACCGACTCCCTTACCCTTTTCTCTGGTCGTGAGACCGTTGTTTTGTTTTGTGGTTTGCTGGCATTCCCTTCCTTTTCAGGATAAATATGTTAGTGGCGACTCTGTTAGTTTTCGCGGTAGCGACAATTACTATATCTCACATGAATGCATGCAACTAATTTACATTAAAAAAAGAGACAAATTCTCAATCTCATTAGTGGCTATTTGAGAGAATAGAAATTCATTATTGTATTTGAGTAACTTGAAATTCTTAACTAAATATACAATGAATGACCTCGACATTATATATAGGACGAGTCGCTTTCTTCCTAATGCTTTCTTCCTTGAACATGATAACACTAAAATTCCTTTATTTTGTGATTGATTTACTATTAAAAGACAAATAATTGATTTTATAACACATCCTAGTTCATTTATTGATTATCTAGCTTATCTTTGTAGGGTTAAAGTTGACAAATGATACATTTGGAGGAGATGTACGAGATGATTATAATTTTGCAAGAAGGCATGAGAATCAACATGGAATATCTCTTTATTCTTCTTGTGTATTTTTCTGTAAGTGATGATTGCTTCCTTTTTCTTTGGGGAACGGTGACCCCAACTCTTCTTGATACGATCACTATAATAAACTGACAAATCTTCAGGGTTTGACTTATATGGCCTATGATACTTACATTCCTCCTAAGGGGATTCAATTTTGAAAGGATGTTTTCAAGTATGATGTCTTTATGGAACATAATATTGGAACCACAAATACTATTACAGATGCTGAGAAAAATTGTATTTATGTTATTTTCACTATAATAAATTTGACTTATAGCAACGACACAATTCCATAAGCAAAGGTCGTAAAACTGTGGGTATATTTTAAAGCATTGGTAAATCGACTCTACCTGAAGCAAGCTTTGTATTCATTCAAGATGATTGAAGATAAAATGATGGCTGAGCAGTTGGATATGTTCAACAAACTGATTCTTGATCTTGAAAATATTGATGTGAAGATGATGATGAAGATCAAGCGTTGTTACTATTTTGCGCTTTGCCTCGATCACATGCTCACTTCAAAGAAACTCTCCTGTATGGAAGGGAGTCCCTAACCTTTGAAGAAGTTCAATCAGTCCTGTATTCTAAGGACTTGAACAAACGAAAGTAGCATAAACCTTCAAATGTTGGGGAAGGTTTGGCCGTTAGGGGTAAATTCTTGTGAAAGGATGGTAAGTTCGACAAGAAGAAGGGCAAAAGTCAGTTAAAGTATTATAGTGGCGAAGCATCTGGTATTCGATGCTATCATTGTAAGAAGGAGGGTCACACAAGAAAGGTGTGCCATGAACGCGTGAAGGATCATGGAGGTAAGGATAATGGCAACGCTGCCACTGTTCAAGATGATTTCGAATCATCTGATGTTCTTGTGGTTTCAAGCAGTGACTCGAGTAAGGAGTGGATTATGGATTCAAGTTGCACTTCGCACATGACCCCAAATAAAGACTTGTTCGAGGAATTATGTGATCAAGATGTTGGATCTGTATTGCCGGGTAACAACAAATCTTGCAAGATTGCAGGTATTGGATCTGTGAGATTCAAGCTCCATGATGAGTCAATAAGGTTGTTGACTGAAGTCAGGTATGTTTCTGATTTGAACAGAAATTTGCTTTCTCTTGGTGAATTCGACAAGAAAGGATATGTTTTTCAAGGAGAGAAAAGTATTCTAAGAGTCATGAAGGGGTCGAAGGAAGTCTTGAGAGGCGTGAAGAAACGAGGCTTGTATACCCTTGAGGTTGAAGTTGTAAGTGGTTTGACAAGTGTTGCATCCACGAAACGTTTTTCGAAAACAGAAATTTGGCACATGAGATTGGGCAATGTCAGTGAAAGGGGTCTGGTCGAATTAAGAAAACAAAGTCTGCTTGGTGGAGACAAAGTCGAAAAGCTGAAGTTTTGTGAACCCTATGTACATGGATTCTTTGATTATATCTGTTCTGATCTTTGGGGGTCTGCAAGGTGTCCATTTGTATAGCTTTGACAATATTTTTTTGTACATTTTATAATAATAATAATGAATATTAAATTTATTTAATTATAATATAAATTTGCCAACATTTTTTTTACACACCACACACACTATAATTATAAAAGAAAATTTAATTATATTTAAAAAAATTAATAAGCCTTACAAATATCTCAAACTAACAAAGTACATCAAAACATCAAAAGGATACCACCAAAGTAAATATCTCAATTGAACCAAATAAGAACTAAATTTGTAGAAATTTGAAAGCAGTATTACAATCTCAATTTACTTCTAGGTCATCCTCAAATTACAAATCAAAAAATTAACAACCACCAAAATATACATGTGAATATCGACCCTACCAAGAAATAAAATGTAATGAATTACAATCAAATCCAACTAAATAGTAGCAACCACCAAAACTATTCAAATAGGATTGAAAATAACTCACAACATATAAAATGAGCCATAACATGTCCAAGATAAAATAAGTAGTGACAAACGGGCATGCCCTCGTCTTTTAGGTCCGCCCCACAAAAACCCGTAAAAATGGGGGGAGGTGGGGCGAGCATTATTGAGGGATCGAGCCTAAAATCTTGACCGATTCCGCAAAAATATGAGGGTGGGACGGAGTAGACCCACAAGTATTGCACCTTTAAAGCCTAAAATTTATAAAATAAAAAGTTATTGTTTAGGCCCTCAAAAGCCCGCAAAAAACAGAGCGGGGGCGAGACAAACATATTAGAGGGTGCGAGCCTAAAACTTTGGCTGGCCCCGTGAAAAAATGATGGAAAATGGGCAAGTCTAATAGAACGGGTCCATTTTCCTTATTCTTTCCAATATCTCTCTCTCTGTCTCTATATCTTCTCTCACTCTCTCTAAATATTTTCTTTCAAAAAAGTTTCCTTAGTGCCTTCTGAGTGAAAACTTCTTGGGAGAAAAGAGTTGTACTGGTCTTGTGCGACAATTGTTATTTTGAAGAGTGTGATACTCTTGAAGAAATGAGTTTGGTTCTTACGATCAACCATCTGTAAAATCTCTGTTTGGTTGTAGAAATCAGCTTGAAATTTTCTTGTTTGTTTATTAAGATCAGGATGTTAAACCTCTACTTGGTTCGTGAGCTCAGTCCATGATAAGGCTCACTTTTGGTTAGGGGAATAGGCAAATGTAAAATCTCTCGATTTGCTTGTATCAAAGGTTCGTGGGTATATCCTATAAAATCTCAATATTATAGGGAAATCTCAAGAGTATCTCTTGGGACAGAAACGGTCAAACTTTTTCCTAAACCTGTATAATCCTCTGATGCCATCTCTTTAACCCGTATCTTTGAAAATCACGTTATTAACTTTACTATTTTAATTTTTGATCTAGAAAATACTTACACAATTTGCTTCTTTAGTTATAAAACTTCTAAATTAACCGTGAATTTTGAATACCATAATTCACCTCGCCACTTATGCTTGGTGTATCTTGTCAAATATGTGGGATCAGAGCCTAAATCTTGGAAAGAGAAAATGGAGAAGGGTATAGTTTTTGGAAAGAGAAAATGAAGTTTTCATAGAAGGGATGGATCATAGAAGGGATACGTCATCATCATCATGACTATTTTCACCATACTGTCATGTCACAAACGTGCGTGCAAACTATCATCATGGTTCCAGTTTCCTAGGCCATCGTAGGCCACAAGAATTAACCATTTTTAAAATCTTTTAATTAATTTTAATTCACAAATAAAAAACTTTAGTGGGTTTTAATTGAGAGGGGGAAACTGGAAATTTTCACTTCAAAATCTATATATAGACCCTCATTCAGTTCTTTCTTCTTCGCCACATCTTCATATGTGAACCCTAAGAGATCTCCTTTTTAATGAAAACTTAACTTCAAAAATATTTTCTTCTTCTCGAACACTCAGAACCATGAGTTCCTATTTTGACTTGAAGGAATAACTTCCAATTCCATCTATTACTAATTTTACTGCGCATACTCTCCCTGGAGATCGCACCTATATCTCTGAACAACCAATGGAGAAAGAAAAGCCATTATTTAGGGTTCCTAGATATTAATCCATTTTTCTATCTAAGGTATTGTCCGTGCGTTCTTGGGTCTATTTCCTAGATCCTTTAAAAACTGATAAGCTAAAGAAAATTTCCCTTGTCATCGATGATGCAAACCTTGTGTATCTGAAGAAAAAAATCTATGAGTTAGGTTTTATGAGTTCACCCTAACATGTATTTTTCTTCCGCTCTTCTCCTACTATCAATAATGAAGCTTACATCAATTGGTTGAAAAAAGTAGAAAAAGAAGAAAAAACAATTATGGAAAGACCAGGGTATATTTGTCTTGATACAATTGTCAAGAACTGACCCCAGATATAAACTAAAATATGCTCATTTAAGCCATTTACTTTTAGGAAGGTTCTACTAACACCTTTCACCCATGTTGTGGAATGATAACCCCCATCCTTTTTGACATGGCCGCTATTACGCCTTCGACCAAGCTTTAGTAATTATATTAAATACCAACATGAAGACCACCATGAGGAAGTCTTAAACTATGAGCATAATGTTTTCCTCACTCTTTGGTTATCCCATTTTGTCTTCTATTCTAGTTCTATGGAGATAGCCAAGAAATTCATAGCCTCGACAACTCAAATCCATGAGTTGCGAAACATCTATTTCAGCTAGCTAATTCTAGGTTCCCATTATGAATCTCTAGGGCTTGCTTCCTTTTCCTAAAATCCATAACCAATCTTGAACATAAATTCTTGATGTCTAGTCCTATGTGGCTTCTATAACTTTGGCTTAATGGAACTTTTGAACCATCTCTAAAGGTTACCATCCCATCTGACTTAACAAGATAGGTCAAAAATAGATGAGTTGAAGGCAATAGCCTCGTTCTGCTCACTCTAGATGACACTGGCCATTCGATTGAAGAAGTCTTCAAAAGTTATTTCTTTATGTATGTAGTCTGTGTTACATTTGTTTCCTCTGTGGTCATATTTGTCAGTCGAAGTTATGGTCCATATTGGTTTAAGAGGGAATTTCCAACATTTTTATTTAAACACCATTTTGAAGCCCTCAACATTTGGGTAGCTTTCCTCAAACCCACTGTTCCATCAACTAGAATTTTGACGGGGAAAGTTGGCTTTGGACTTGTCAGTTATCAACCAAAACTGGTATCTAGACAATTTTGCTTTAGCCATTTTCTACCAAAGTATCTTAATATCCGTTGAGAGGAAATCCGTTTGCCCAATGCTACACCATTAGAGAAAAGTTATCATGCATGTTTATATTTTCATGCTAGACAAGTCATTACCCTAACTCCTTTTGAATTTCAAGCTTCTTATTTATGCAACCAAAAAATTGAAGAATGGTGGTCAGCTTATCTTCTTGATGTTTCTTTGGACCACTCTACTCTTCTATAACGTTTAAAAGACGCTTTTTCCTCTCTACAAAATAGATGGAAGAAAATATGAGGTACACAAATCAAGTAATTTTTTTCCTCATGGGATAGATGTCGAACACGATGCTCCGACAACACGTTCGACAAGATATACAAGAATTAACACAAATAGATATAAGAGATTGAGTTGTGCAAGTTGATGGAGTTGAAAAACGATAAACAACATTATATAATATGTTGGATATTTTATTTGATCCTTGAAAAAGATATGATTTGGTTTGTTACAAATTCAAATTTGAATCTCTTTAATTTTGATTTGATCTTCACAGTTGTTAAAAAAAATTATATAATCATATTGTTAAATTAACAAGAATAAAATCTGATCCAATCTTTGATCATAGATTCTTCCAAAACGCAGTAGCCAATAGGGGTGTTCACGGGCCGATTTGGTTCGGTTTTGAGAGAATCCGATACCCAAACCGATTAAAATAAAATGGATTGGTTTGGATTGGATTTACAAATTTTTGCGATAAAGCCCAAACCGAACCGATCTGAGAAAAACAGATTGGTTTGGGTTGGATTGATCGGGTAGATAAAAAATGCAAAAATATTTTTAAAAAATAACTTATTTACAAAAATTAATTTTTCATAATATTATAAAAATTATAATATTAATAGATATCAAATTTAAATATTATACTAGAAATTTTTCTCTAATAGATTCAAAAATATCTAACAAGAAAAATATCTAAGATTAAGACTTTTGAATCTATAACTAGCCACTTGAATTAATATGATAATGAATGTTTCATAACTTTATGTTCATTTATCATATTACACTATCAATTTTCTAATAACAAATTAAGATAGCATAACTTGTCCACACACAACATTTTATTTTTTTATTGAAGTTGAATGTTTCGTAGTAATTTTTATGATAATTAATTATGGTTGGTTTGGGTTGGGCTTGTGGGTAGAAAATTGAAAATCTGATGCCCGAATCGATTGTCATTGGATTTCATTGGTTTGGTTCAGTTCTTGCCCGAACTGAAAAAATATCCAACCCAAACACTATGGTTTGGTTCGGATTCTGGTTTGGTTCGGATTTACCCGAACCAATGAACACCCCTAGTAGCCAAGTCCTGATGCATATGGCCCAGATGTTGAGTAGCATGCTGAGACATCCTGTCCAGCATGTGTCCCTTCTGTACCTCCATACAGCTTTAGCAAGCTAGAATAATTTTAACACTTTGAGCACTTCTTATATGTCATTATTTTGCAAAATGCAGCCAATCCAAATGATCATTTCACAAAGAACTTCAATCTCCCCCTTTGACTAATTATGGAAAAACAACTCTTTAAGATATAACACTTTGCTCAAATATTCAAGACATAACATTTTGTTTAGAACAAAACAAGTTACAACCAGTATAATTACTGGCCTTCATTCACTAGTAGCAACACTAGTCTTCATCAGAGCATTCAGTCAGCAACATCGTCATCATTCTTTAAAATATCAGATTTTAAGCACAAGAGAAGTAACAACATTCAGTAGCATCAAGATCATATGCTTACTTCAATCCATTCAGTTGCTCCGAACCAAACAGAAAATCCAACATGCAATTATTCACAGACTTAGTCATGCATGTACCCATTTAGTACATAGTTAGCAGCATACAATCCTACTAACTAATAATCATTAGCATGCAATTATTCACTACTTAGTCATGCACAACACAAATAGTTTGTAGTTAATGATTAGGATAAGTAAAATCTACTAACACAAGTCACCTAACTTTCAAATCTCTTTTCATACATAAAGGGCCAAATGTCCTGCCCGATGCTCTAGCATGGAGCATAACATTAGTACTACCTGAACACTCAATACTAAATAGTCACCAGGTTTAAATGCACATAGTAGATATACCACTTCTCCTCATTACTCCATTTTTTGCCATAATTTGGCAAAGGGTTATAGCGATAAAAAATTGAGACCGAGGCCATTGGATTGACCCAACTCGTATTTTAGTAAAAGTCGCCACCGTGATTTATTGTTTTCAAAGAATATGGGAAAAGAATGAAGTAAAACCCAAAAAAAATTAAAACTAATAAAATAAACAGAGATCTTAGGTACGGGGGTTGGTTATGCAAGAGGAAGGTGTTAACACCCCTCACATCTGTAGTATTCTACAAGAACATTTTTGAAAATATATATTATTATTTATTGTTATATGAAAAATAGTGGGATGGTGAGAAAAGAATTTGTTATGCTCGGAAAGATATCGCATCTTGTACCCACATAACCCTTTTTTGCAATAGGGAAGTCAAAACATTTGTAGTTCCCCTTAAAAATTAAAATAAAATAGCCAATGTGGCAACAAAAATTGGGTGTTAAGCTTTAACAATACACAACATGGTTTTTAAAATGCTAAGCTTAAACGATACAGAGCAAGTTTTAAAGACAACCAAGCTTTAACAATAGAAGACAAGGGTGACATGATAAGTTTTAACAATACAAAACAAGTTTTAAAGGGAGCCAAACTTTAACAATACAAGGCAAGGGTGACATGATAAGCTTTAACAATGCAAATCAAGGTTGATTTTAAAAATGGTTGACCTTTAACAATACCAAACCAAGTTTAAAACAGGGGAAGTGCTAAGCTTTAATAATACAGAGCACAAAGTAAAGAGGAGGAAAAGAAGTGAGTACCTTGACAATTTTAGTCAGTACTATGAGGAATCAAAACATATATATCAAGCAAGTATCAAGGGTAAGCATCTCAAATAATCATATGAGATATGGCAGATGTATTATGATCAAAGTCAAAACATGTTAGGTATAAACAAAGGTATTAGTATGTACAAGTAACCTCAAGTATAAAAGGGTTATGAAAAAAAGAGAGAACATACCTCAATGTCAATCATATCATGTATGTATGAGTATGATGTATATGATCATATGTATAAGTATATATGATTAAAGTATATGATAAAGGTATATGATACAAGTATATGGATCAATCAAATATATACACAAGTAGACAAATAATGTATGATCAATCAAATAAGGAAGGGCAAACATCATTGTATGTCAACTATAAACATGGTAAAAGACAATCATTTGTTTTTATTCACACAAGTTCAAAGTTCACAAGTATGGTTGATTTTATCATGGTATATACATGTGTATCAAATTGTGATCATGGCATTGATGAACAAGTTAACATTAACAAGGAGTTGCATCAAAATAAAAAATAAAAAACTCATGGATCAAAAATTAGGGTTTTAGTGTATAAATAAAGTTTATTCCTTAAAGGCAAGCTAAATCCTAAGTGGAAAACAATTGGGATCATGTTATCATCTTCAAAAGAATCGAAACTCAACCATATTAGGATCACATAAGCAAAATCAATTCACTTGGTAAAGGAAACAATTGAAAATATTTGATAAAAGACCTTTTAAAAGGTATAAAAAATATTAGTTTTAATTTAATTTAAAAGTGATAAAATAAATAATATTTTTGAGATTTTTTAATATATTCTTAAAATAGATAGTATAAATGAGAGGCGTACAAAAAATTAAGGAAAAATAAATTAATTTGATAGGTTAAATAATTAAGTGAAGTGGTAAAGAAAATGAATGAAAATAGTGATAAAAAAAAAAGGAAGGATGACAAAGGGTCTTGAAGCCAAGTCCTTTGGATTGCAATTCAAAAGTTTAACCACCACCTCACAATAAATGCATTTTTTCTTTATGAATCTGAATAAGACCTCTTGATAACTACACCAAATTTCAACTTAACATTTTCAACATAGATCCATTTAAACACATCAGTCGGTAATATAAACATATGTGATACAATTTCATCAATATATACTTTTTTTTTTTTGATTACAAAGAGGGCCAAAGGCCCAAAAAAGGAAAAAGACTAAGAAGGAGAGTGCCTAGCAGGAGCAAGCCCAAGGGCATCCTCAGCTAAAAAACTAGAAATACAAGTAGGAGGCGAACTATAAATCATCATCTCCGAATCTTGATTACACCCAATAGAGGCAAGAGTGTCAGCACACTTATTCGTTTCTCTAACCGAGTGAGCAATGCAAACACCATCCAGCTTGGCCATAAGTAATTTGATCTTGTCGAGAATCACCAGGCTCCCAATATGATTCGCACTGCCTTTATCAACAGCTTCCACCACCAAGATTGAATCAACATTGATTTCCACATTACAGTAGCCAAGATCTATAGCGAGTTTAAGACCCTCAAACACACCCCATAACTCTGCTATAAAAGGGTTACATATTCCCAAACTTTTTGAGAAACCTCCCAACCAATCTCCAAGATAATTCCGAATAACACCTCCGCAGCCAGCCACCGAATTACCCCTACAAGCACCATCAGAATTCATCTTCACCCAGTCTTTTCTCGGTGGGCACCAAGGGGAGTTCCTCGCGCTATTCATATTACCAAAACCGCAAATCCTCATTTCACTAGCTTCCTCGTACTCCTGAACCTTTTGAGCAATGAAAACGCCAGGATCATAAGGCCGGTTACCATTACCACCATGCACCTCCAAGTTTCTCCACATCCAAATGAAATAGCAACCTGTAGCAAAAGTCTGACACCAAAGATTCTGATGCTTTCGGTCCATCTTGAGATTGACTTCAATCCACGCCTTAAAGTCTTGCTGACAGTAAAAATTCCTAACATACTCAGTAGGCTTCAAACTACTCCAAACCTTACGAGCCTTCCAACAATCTCTTAGAGCATGCATATTACTCTCAAGAGCATTCCCACACAATATACAAGCTGCAGTACCTAACCCTCGACTATGCTTAAGCATATTTGTCAGCAGCTTCTCATGGTAGCCCAACCATAAAAAACTCCTTATTCTTTCCGGAACTCTCAACTTCCAAATATGCTCCCAATGTTTATCATCTCTCCCACTTGTTATCCCTGCAAGCGCCTGGTACATTTCTTTAACCGAAAACACACCCTCACCGGAGCCAGCAAGCATAAACTTGTCTTCCCCACCATCCTGCGACGGCGGCATGATAGCCTTCATTCTGTTGACTATATCATCCGGCAGCCACCCATTCAGCCTGGACCAGTCCCACTCACCCACAGTGTGCACCAACTGATTAACTTTCATGCCCTGCAGCTCTTCAGGTATCGAGCTCACCATGTCAGTTATACGCAACCCCGGAGCTAACCAACTATCATCCCAGGCATCAACCTTCTCTCCTGATCCCAAACACCACATACCAGTATCGATAATCTCTGGCATTAAATTATACAAAGCCCTCCAGAGGCTTGAGTCCTGACTTTTATACTTACTCATATCTTGCTTATCATTACCAAGATAAATACCTCTGAGCACCTTACACCATAATTCATTAGAATTATTAAGCAGACCACTATTAAGTTTCATGAGACAAGCTTTATTCATAATTTCAAGCTTCCTCAAACCTAGGCCACCACGATCTTTCGGATTCGTAATCGTATCCCAATTCACCATATGCATCTTCTTCTTTGTACTTGTGTCCCCCCATATGAAATTTCGTTGGACACGCTGGATATCTTTAATGCAAGAAATCGGGAGCATATTTGTCATCATCGCATACGTCGGGACAGCTTCAATAACGGATTTCGCCAGAGTAACTCGACCTGCAAAAGACAAAACGTTAGCTTTCCAGTTAGCAAGTCTACCCTCCACTTGCTCTAGAATATAATGAAAGTCACTTCTCTTCAAAGCTTTTCCACTAAGGGGCACTCCGAGATACTTTCCAAAACTACTGGTTTCTCGAAAGTTCGCAATCTTCGTCAACCTATTCCTCACACCACGAGGAACATTATTAGAATACATCACACTTGACTTCTCATTGCTTACTTCATGCCCTGACATCTTGCAGAATCTATGGAGAATATCAACCACATTAATCATTTGCTCTTCCGTTGCTTCTCCAAATATAAGTACATCATCCGCAAACATGAGGTGGGATATACCAGGACCATGTTTGCCCATCTTAATAGGCTGCCACTTCTTCTCCCTTATCGCATTTTCGATCAGATGCGTAAGTTTATCCATGCAAAGCACAAAAATATACGGGGAAATCGGATCCCCTTGCCGAATGCCTCGATGAGGCCGAAAGAAATTTCCTTTAGCGCCATGCCAATTAATATTAGTCTCAATATATACTTTAGCAACATACAATTGCTCAGAAATTGAGTTGACAACATTCAGATAAACCATACCTATAGTTGTTACACGTATAAGAAACAACAATAAACCAATAAACAAAATTTGACCCTACTAAAATGATCCTTCTTGAAGTGGTTTCCATGGTTCACAAAAAAATTTCTATACAAAACTATTATAAAAAGAATGAGAAGATACAACAATGAAAAAATATATATATATGGAATTAAATTATCTACAATACTGGTTTAGTTAAAAGGCATGCTCGCTATGTTTGAAATTAAAATGCTTTCATTTAAGCTTTTGGCATACTTTGTTGAATGTTCTCAGCTTAGAAAGATCATTGAAACAAGTCTTAGTTAGTGTTAAGAGTCAAGTTAAGTTATAACCACAAATTTATTTGTAGACTTTATTTATTTTATACCCCACACGTAGAAAAAACTTTCTACGAACGTTAAGTCTGTGATCAAATTTGGTCTTCAATTTCATTTCTATAAATGAGACTTTTATAGTAGATTTAGGCACATCTAATTTTTATTTTATGCTATTAAGAATTTTCTTTATGGAGACGGCAATAAATTGCTCCTTCCAATGTTAAGTTCATGGTCAACTTTCGCATTGATTTGTTCAAAGGTGACATTTTAAGATTTAAACAAGAGCAGAAAGCTCAAAAAGTATACTCCACGGGCCTCATTATGAGTAGTGTAATTTTTTTCTACTTCTTCAAGTGAATGTTATGTCTAAGTTTTAGGGTTGTCCTCTCATTTGGATGACATGTGATTTTATTCTTGATTTTTAATAAATATTTTATCTTTGTAATGTGTGTGTTTTTTTTTTTTTAAGTTTTACAACTAATAACTTATATAGGATGATGGTGAAGTTGCAAAAAATAATAATTTACAAAGGAAAATTAGATATTTTTCGTCTCTTTTGAAGTAGAGATTCAACAGTCCATTATTGATTAGTCGGAAGGTGATTTTTCCCAAGAAAACTCTCACTACGCCAAAATTGGCTTTTAACAGCACACCTACGACAGCGCTTATGCCCAAAAGCGCTTTGGTAGGTTTGTCTAAAAACAAAATAAAAAATCACGCTAGAAAAGCGCTCTTATAGGGGGGTAATGAAAGCGCTTTTCAAAAGCGCTCTTATAGGGGGGGAATGAAAGCGCTTTTCAAAAGCGCTCTTATAGGGGGGGGGGGAATGAAAGCGCTTTTTAAAAGCGCTCTTATAGGGGGTAGGTATGAAAGCGCTTTCTAAAAAGCGCTCTTGTAGCCCTGGGTATGAAAGCGCTTCTGAAAAGCGCTCTTGTAGCCCTGATTAAATTTTTCATAAAACACAGACACGCTAATTTTTTAATTTCCAGAAACACGCTATTTTTCAGAAACAGTCTTCTTCTCTCACTCCCTCCGCCGTTCTCAACCAGTACTCCTCCTCTCACTCCCTCCGCCGTTCTCAACCACTCCCACGCCACCGTCGTCGTCTCACTCTCACGCCACCGCCGTCGTCGCTGCCGCCGCCGGTCTGTGGGATTTTAGGGTTTTCTTGGTCAAAATCAACACTTCTTGCTTCATCCAACCCATTATTAAGGTACATATATGAATGATTTTATTTGCAATTGATTATATGAATCAACTGATTTGGGTTTGATATTTTAGAAATTTGTATGATACTTTGCTAGGGATACTTTGCTAAGGTACACATATGGATGATTTTAGAAATTTCTGTGTTGCATGAACTGAATCAACTCATAATGAATTTTTTTAGTCTGGTTTTTAATCCTTTAACAAAAATATAGAGAAATGAATATTGTTTGTGTTTGATAAAATATAGAGAAATAGATATTATTAATAAGAAACACCACCATCCTTTACCCAAATTTCTTTGATAAAATTTTGTTTTTGCAAATGACTAGTTTAGTAGCCATTTCATTAATTAATCATTTTCATCCAATATAATCTCTTAAAGATACTTATTTGAAAAGGTAGAGACAATAACTCACTTAGTAGTATGTAGTTTGTAGAGGTGAGGTGACTTTATGAATAAACATGGAAGGAAGAAAAATTAACCTATGAATTAAAAATGGTGCTAAGGTAAGACTTGCTAAGGTAAGATACTGGATAATAGTTAATGTTCTCACTAAATGATGTTATGCTATGTATATGGTGCTAATTATTTTTCTTGTGTTTGAGAAGAGGAACACAAAAGTTGGTGTTATTTTTTTTAGTACTCATGTTCATGTCTTCCATTGATGCTATGCTATGCTATGTATATGTGCTAATTATTTTTCTTGTGTTTGCTTCTGAATTAAGGACTTGTTGATTCATGAATCTTTGAATCTTTGAATTGGTCATATTAGCAAGATTCATATATTATTCAATTGTATTAAGTATCTAAGGTAGTAGTAATGTATTCTATTATACGATGACTTATGATTGCCTCTTTGTATCTGCAGAATCTGAATCTCTAAAAGAAAATTGCTTAACCTTGTTCCCAATATATCACCACTCTTCTTTCTCCTTAGTTCAGGTTTGTGCTCTTAACTATACTTAAGTATACTTAAGTTAGGTTGTTATGCTTCAGGTTTTGTTGACTTATTGGAACAATGTTTCGTGAGGTTTTATATAAAAGTATAAGTTTTGAAGTTCTACTGTTATTTTGATTACATGAAAACTTTGGCATACTATTTCGTGAGGTATATATATTTATATATTTACTTATTTGTGGGATTGAGAATGAAAATGCTATCTTTATTCTAAACCATGATCGTTGTGCACTATGAGCATGTTTGAATGTAATACAAACATTTCAACTCTTCCTCTTGCTATTTTGTAACTTGGTTTATGGAATTATACAAGTTTTGAAATGGATTGAACTATATTAAAACATGCTCATATATTAAATTGACTTTAAGAGATAAGAAGGAAATATCTATATTTATTTCTGAAATGAAGTGAGATGGGAAACATTCACATTATTCTCTTTCAAATTTTACATTATTCTCTTTCAAATTTTTACTAGTGATTTCATTTTCAACCAGTTTTTTGGTTTGTGGACTTATATTACCTTGAAATAAGGTAATGTCTTCTTTAAGAAATCGGGTATTCTGATTAGGTATTCTATTATGATGATAGCTATTTATTATCTTGACATAATTCCTTAGTACCTGATAGAGAAACCAAGAAGCATTTGTTTAGCTTAATTAAGTCATGGATAAGACATGGATGAGATCAAACCGATTGTCGAAAGAGTACGAGAAAGGGGTATGGGAATTCGTTGAGTTTGCGGTTAAGCACTCCGAAGACCCGCTTCGAATGTCGTGTCCTTGCTTGGGTTGCTGTTATGGGGATAAGGTTGACGGGAAACAGTTGGGATCCCATTTACTACGGTTTGGAATTGATAGAAGTTATACATGTTGGACAATGCATGGTGAGAAAAGGAACGGGAATGCTGGGTCGAGTTGTAATAGGAAGTATGCTTCAAACGACGATTGCACAGACACATACGATTGCGATCGAGTCGAAGAGATTGCAGAAGCGCTTGAAGAAGATCTTGCGGATTGTCCCAAAATGTTTGAGAGGTTGGTAAGCGATGCAGAGAAACCGTTGTATGATGGTTGTTCAAAATTCACAAGATTGTCTGCGGTGTTAAAGTTGTACAACTTAAAGGCGGACAATGGATGGTCGGATAAAAGTTTCACAGAGTTATTAGCCCTTATGAAAGATATGCTACCAGAGGATAATGTTCTTCCCAATCGAACGTATGAAGCCAAAAAGATGTTGTCCTCTATTGGCATGAGCTATGATAAGATACATGCATGTCCAAACGATTGCGTTTTGTTTCGAAACGAGTATGCAGCGTTGAATGAGTGTCCTAAATGTGGTGCCCCTCGATATAAGAAAAAGTTGTCTCCTGCTAAAGTCTTATGGTATTTTCCTATAATTCCGAGATTTAGACGCATGTATCGTAGTGAGACCGATTCAAGACACTTGACTTGGCATGCAGATGAAAGAATTATTGATGGAAAGTTGCGACATCCGGCAGACTCACCACAATGGATGAAAGTTGATACTGAATATCCTGAATTTGGAAAAGAAGCAAGAAACCTTCGGTTGTCATTGTCTACTGATGGAATGAACCCGCATGGTATTCAAAGTATCTCGCATAGCACATGGCTTGTGATTCTTATGATCTATAACCTACCTCCGTGGCTATGTATGAAGCGTAAGTACATGATGTTATCTATGCTAATTTCTGGGCCTAAACAACCAGGGAATGACATAGATGTATACTTGGCACCCTTAATCGAAGATTTAAAGTTTTTGTGGGAGAACGGTGTGGAGGTTTACGATGGGTATAGGAAGGAAAGTTTCAACTTGAGGGCGATGTTGTTTGGAACAATTAATGATTTTCCAGCATACGGAAATCTATCCGGGTACAGCAATAAAGGTCAAAAGGCGTGTCCCGTTTGTGAAGATGAAACCGATACGACACGATTGGAGCTTTGTCAGAAGAATGTCTTTCTCGGCCATCGTAGATTCTTAAATTCTAATCATCACTACCGTGGGTGGAGAAAAGCATTCAACGGAAAGGCCGAACACGGTACAGCCCCGCCTTTTTTGTCAGGTGATCAAATTTTTGAAAAGGTGAAAGATGTGAGCACTCAGTTTGGCAAGCCTTTTGCACATTCACTTGTCAAGGGTGGGTGGAAGAAGAAGTCAATTTTTTTTGAACTTCCATATTGGAAGAACTTGTACGTAAGACATTTCCTGGATGTTATGCATATTGAAAAAAATGTATTTGACAGCGTCATAGGTACGTTACTCAATATACAAGGAAAGTCTAAGGATGGCCTTAACATAAGGAAGGACATGGTAAACATGGGAATGAGAACTGAATTGGGACCCGTGACGAAAGGAAGACGAACATATCTGCCACCTGCTGTTTACACTCTATCTAGAAAGGAGAAGAAAACATTGTGTAAGTTTCTCAGTGAAGTTAAAGTTCCAGAAGGCTACTCTTCAGATATTAGAAGACTTGTGTCCATGAAAGACCTCAAGTTAAAGAGTTTGAAGACGCATGATTGTCATGTTATAATGGAACATTTTTTACCAATAGGTATACGTTCTATTCTTCCAGAAAAAGTAAGAAGCGCAATAACTAAGCTGTGTTTCTTCTTCAGGTCAATCTGCAGTAAGGTGGTCGATCCCGCGATCTTACCAACATTGCAAAAAGAGATAGTTGTTACTTTATGTGATCTTGAAATGTATTTTCCTCCCTCGTTTTTTGACATAATGGTTCATCTAGTCGTGCATCTTGTGAAAGAGACACAATTGTGCGGACCAGCTTATATGAGATGGATGTACCCTGCTGAACGTTATATGAAAATATTAAAAGGGTACGTGAAAAACAGAAGTCGACCGGAGGGCTGTATTGCGGAACGATACGTTGTTGAAGAAGCGGTTGAGTTTTGTACTGAATATCTGTCAAATGTTCAATCTATTGGACTCCCTAAGTCTCATATTGTCGAAAAAAAAGAAGGAAAAAGGCTAATTGGAAATAAAGTTGTGACAGTATCAATGGTCGAACGGGATCAAGCGCACTTGTATGTTCTGCACAATGAGATTGAGGTTGAGCCGTATGTTGAAATGCACAAGATTGTTCTCCGAGATTTAAATCCAAATAGAAATGAGAACTGGATAGTACGAGAGCACAATCGAAGTTTCATACCGTGGTTTAGGGATCATATTTATTCAAAGTATCGTTCAGATCCTGCTTCAGTAACAGAAAGGTTGAGATGCTTAGCCTATGGTCCAACTGTAATTGTGCTTTCTTATAGCGCATACGCAATTAATGGATACACATTTTATACCAAAGAACAGGATGATAAAAGTACTATGCAAAATAGTGGTGTTACCTTGGTGGCTGAAGCAATGCACATATCAAGTGCGAATGACTTAAATCCGAAATTTGCAAATTTGTCATATTTTGGGGTTATCGAGCGCATTTTGGTGTTTGATTACGCGAAGTTTCAGATTCCTGTATTTGGTTGCAAGTGGGTTGAAAATAATAGTGGCATACGAATGGATAAGTCAGGATTTTTACAAGTGGATCTCAATAGGGTAGGGTACAAAGATGAGCCTTTCATTCTAGCCTCTCAAGCTAAACAAGTGTTCTATGTCAATGATCCTTCAAGTACGAAATGGTCTATAGTGCTTTTATCTAACAAAATAGTTGATGAAAACATTGAAGATCAAGGTGATATTGGTGTTGGCATTGATTCTTGTACAAGAAGCGATCAAAATGAGAATGAATCTTGTACTAGAAATGATCATAATGAGGGTATTTGGATTAATCCAACCGTCCGTGTTGTTAAGAGACGCGTTGAACACAATCCTACCAAGAAAAGAAAGAGACGTTAGTGATAAAGGTAATAGTTTTATTCACTTTGTACCGATTGTTTTATTCAATAGTATAGTACTTATTCAATTTGTTTTATTCAATTTGTACCGATTGTTTTATTCAATTTGTACCGATTATTTTATTCAATTTTTACCGACTAATTTGTTTTGAACCATGTATCCGTTTGTCGACTTCTTTACATGTAAATATACTATTTTGACGACTCCGGAGCTGCTCATGCACTTATCTTTACATTTCGGGACTGTTTTTTTATCGGTTTTGCTTCTGCCCGTAATCAAAAGTCGGGCTTAGGGTCTGAATTTCGGAAAACCGACTTTATTTTTGAGTCCGTGGGGACGTTTTACCATAGCCATGTAAATTTCGTTCAATTCCGACAACTTTATTTTTTGACGCTTATTTTGATTTGTACCGATTTCGTTTCCGATTTACTTGTACATGCATGGTTTGACTTCCATTTTACTTGTATAGATTGTTAGCTTATTAATAGTGTACTAATGTGCTTTAGTTTGTTTGATACAGGTTAAATGGCTCCGGATAGAGATGCTCCACCTGAAAACTCACAAGAAAGAGATGCTCAAGAAAGAGATGCCACGGATACAAATGCTCCACCTGATACTGAAGCAAAAGAAGTTGCACGAGGCATCACTATCATGAAGGGAATCGTTCGACATAGAGACCAAGGATTAGTATACCGATTGGAATGGAATTCTGATAAACAAGCAATTGGTCCTAATTCTCCAAAGTTGACAAGTTATATTGGTACACTTGTTCGTATGCATATTCCGGTCTCCGTAGCTAGATGGAATATGAAAAGCAAAGACTTGGATGAGAAAAAAGACGCGATTTGGGACGAGCTTCAGGTATATATCATATATGGTTAATTGTTGTTATTATCTTGACGATAAATTGTTTAAATTACTTATACTAACACACTATGCGTATGTTTTTTTGCAGAGGACTTTTGAGATACCAGATGATCGTAGACGCTACATACTTGGTTTGGCCGGCAAAAGATATAGAGGGTGGAAAGCTTTTTTGACAAACACTTATCTTAAGGATAAAGATGGAAACTTTCTTGAAGAGGCATACTTAGTAGAGCACTAGATGCTCCTGAGTATCCCGGTCGGGTGAGGGGTAAGGGTCATGGTGTGACTCCAACCTCTTTTTACAAGAGTCCTAGGAGAAGAAATCCTTCAAATGAAGAAGTGTTGCAAAAGTTGGCGGAATTGCAAGCACAAGTCTCTGAATTGCAAAGAGATAAAGAGGCGTATATGAGAGAAAAGTGCAACACTTCATCGGTGAAAGAAACTAGTGATAAGGCTAGTATCAACTATCAAAGGAAATTTCCCGAGGTAATTATAATTTTTTTTCCTTTTAAATTGTTCTATTTTAGTAATGATAATGACTTTATATTTACTATTGGTTTAGGGCATTTCATCTTGCCAACTATACTTATCGGAACCGAGTTATCGACTAGTTGGCAAGGGAAAAGTGCACAACACTTTGGGAGATTTACTTCACCATAGACCGCTCCCGGATGGACACCTGAAAGTATCGGTGGATGTTGTAGTAGATCATCATGCGATGCTACCGGTACCTGACATGGTCTCAGAGACGACATTGCTGCGAGATGCAATAGGATCATTTGTTGCATGGCCCTCGGAACTCATTACCATTAGTGATGAGGTATATTGAAAACGATTATGAATCATTTAGTTTTCGAATGTCAATTCTAAACCGTTTATTAATTATTTTTTACATTTTAATTTTAGACTGCTCCTATAAAACCCACAGTTAAGGGTAAAGGGATTTTACAGGAGGAGGAGTCCGTTGCATCACTAAAAGAGGTACATTTAAAGTGTTAATAATTAATCTGAATCTAAATCTGCATGATTTTATATTTTACATAACTTATATGATTTTTAGGCATCCGCTCGAGAGTCACAACAAGTGACGCAGCAAGTTCGTACCGTACCACCCACTGGTCCTCCGAAGCCAGCGGGAAAAAAAGGCGGTGCTTTTGTGCCTCGGTACCGGTCGACGCTCGCAACAATGGTTGATATGTCCGATTTGACGGATGGTGCTGCACGTGAAATCGTTATGGATGAGAGTGTCTTCGGTATTGAATTCAAGTCACTTATTACACTTGATGACTTGGAGGAGATTTTTAAGCATGATCAACTAGGCGTCAATAACATGCACTCATACATTCGGTAATATTCCCTCATCCGATATATTATTTAATTAGTCCCACAATATAATTTATTTACACATTTCAATGAAAATAATCTAATGTTTATTATGTTTTTATTTAAGGTTGTTGTATGACAGAGTGTTGCGCGGGACTCCGTTGTCTAACAGATTCCGTTTCGTGTCTTCCGCCCACTGCAGCGGAATGGCAATTGATTCGGAACCGGAATCAGTTAGACAGTGCTTAGTAGATAGATTCATGTCCACCGGCAATACAGAATGTCTGCATCTTTGGGCGTATAATACTCGACCAGTAGGGTTAGTTTCTCATTCTTTGTTCATCTAATCTCTGTTTCTTTTGTGTATAGCAAAATTTTCATATAACCTATTGTTTTTATTTATAGAGCACACTGGTTGCTGCTTGCTATCAACCCTATAAGGGAAGTCGTGTATTATCTGAATTCGGTAAATGGTGAATGGACCAATTATCCGGCCATGAAGGACATCGTTGATTTGTAAGTGGGATCGTTCTAAATATATATTCGTGTATATTTATATATATATATATTTACTTATTTGTGGGATTGATCTAAACATATGCTTTTATATATTTGTTAATTAGATCAATACAAGTGTTCCGAAGTCAACGGGACGCACAGGTATCCCGAACTAAATCTAGCAACATTACTTGGATCCAAGTGCAGGTACATTATTTTTCACAATGTTGCTTATAATATATTTATGCTACTTGATAAAACAATGCACAACTATAGAATCTTATTTGTTTTTCTATGTAGTGCCCGCAACAGAAAAACAGTTACGATTGCGGATACTTTGTATTGAGGTTTATGAAAGAAATCCTTCAGGCAAATCAATTAGAGATTCCGATCACGGTATGAATTTATAACTTAAGATAATTTCATATAATTTATTACATTTAACTAAATGTATCATTCATATTTTGTTTTTGTTTTGTAGTACCTTGACGAATTCCGTGCCACTGGATACCCGAGACTTAAGTTGGAAGAAATAAAAGAGGATTTGTGTCATTTTTATATTAAGCGCTTTTTCATGTAGGATTTGTGTCGAATTGAAGTACTATAATATTATTGATGTTGTAATGATGTATATATATAATATTGGATATTATAATGGTATTATATTAGTATATATATATATATTGTCTTACTGATGGCTGAAATAATATCGTCGAAAATAAATTACAGGTCGAAAATATTACAGGTCGACTGGGAGGATTAAATTACAGGCTGCACATTAAAATACCTCATTTAGCTACTAAAGCGCTTTTTAAAAAAGCGCTCTTAAAGGACAACATACTAAAGCGCTTCTACTTAAAAGCGCTGCCAAAGATTACTAAAAAAGCAAAAAAAAAAAAAAAACAACATACTAAAGCGCTTTTGTAAAAGCGCTCTTATAGGGGGGGCTATAAGAGCGCTTTTTCTGGAAAAAGCGCTCTTAAAGCCCACCCTATAAGAGCGCTTTTACAAAAGCGCTTTAGTATGTTGCGTTTTTTTTTTAATTTTTTCTCTCACAGGTGGGCCTATCACAGCGCTTTTCTGGAAAAAGCGCACTTAAAGGGGGGCCTACCAGAGCGCTTTTACCTGAAAAGCGCTCTTAAAGGGGGGCCTACAAGAGCGCTTTTTCTAGAAAAGCGCTCTTATAGGGGGGCCTACCAGAGCGCTTTTAAAAGCGCTTTCGTAGCCTATGCCAGCGCTGGCTTTGGCAGCGCTTTAAAGCGCTGTTAAAGGCCAAAAAAAGCGCTTTAAAAGCCCTTCCTCGTTGTAGTGTCTAGGCCCAAAGCCTTTATAAATACCTCTCTCCCAATGAGAGAAAAGGCGATATGAATTTATTAGTTACATCTAAGCATCCAACACATATACAGAGTCTCTCGCCTCACATGAGTAGGTCCTCTAAACCACCATAAACACCATCGTAGATGACTTCTCATCGTCGTGGTAAAGCCTTAACCACCATTATTTGTCATACACCTATTAAGGCCTCTGAAGGCTCATGTCCTTGCAGGGATAACGACACATCTGTACATTTTTACTAGTACAGCGGCGCCCATCATAGGTCACCAATAAAACTAACCTGGGCGACACCTTATTCAACAACATCACCCTTCACTTATACACCAAGCCACTTTCGGTCATGGTTAATAGGAGAGCTTCATCCCCTACGACAGAAGGTACCAGCAGTAGTGGTGATGCCGACACCGTGGAGATGCGCGGCGCCATGGACGCGTTACATTGTCATAACCAAATGTTGGAGGATGATGTCCACAACATCAGACAGTGCCAGACGGAATCTAATCCTTAGAGGAAACAGAAGTGAAAGATCCCCAACCAGTTTTAGACGAGATATGGGGATCGCTTGTCCCTAAGGGATTCAAATCTCCCTCTTTTTTCAAATTCGATTGGCGCAGTAACCCCTTTGAGCAAGTCACCTCCATCAACACACAGATGGCAATCATGCGAATGCCTGACTCCATGAAATGCAAATTGTTCTCTGGAACTTTCCAGGATGCCGCCCTTTCATGCTATATAGGTTTACCTCGTGCATTTATCGCCAGCTTTCAAGAGCTGGTAAAGAAATTTGTACACAAGTTCACCGCCAACTGTCCCAAGAAAATTTCCACCACTAGCTTATTCAACATACAACAAGGTCCATCAGAGTCATTGAGGACTACCTTGCCTGGTTTAACGAAGCCACCATCAGAGTCATCCCACCAAACCAAGAAATGTTTATGGGGGAATTCCAAAATGAACTAAATGCGGGACACTTCAACGAGTCTCTCACCTTGAAGCCATCGCTTTTGTTGTCAGAAGTGGTCAGCAGAGTATAATGTTATACAAAGGGGGAGAAGAGCAACGCCAAAAAGAAAGTGTGTGGTACCAATGAGTATGTTTCCAACGCTGAGGGTTTACACCACCAGAGGAATAGTAACTATACCTATCTCATAAAAGACAAGAATGTGTTCAAGAGAGTAAACAAGACAGCGGGGAATTTCACGCCCCTAAACATCCATCGTGAATAGTTCTGGCACGAGGTCCATCACTTCCACAACATCCTTACGCCACCCGCTCCAAACGCGAATGTAATGGGTCCTGAACTAGGAAGATGGTGAAAGTTCCTAAGAGTCAAGGGATAACACACTAATGATTGTTACCAACTCAAGAAAGAAATTAAGAGACTAATCTAAGATAGACACCTTAAGAAATATGTGAATGGAAACTCTTTCGATGGGTCAGATAAGTCGAACTCGCGAGGACGAGATGATGTAGGAAACCCTAGGCCCAACAAATAAAAAGAGGCATCCCAGGGAAATGGTACTAAAGTTGTATGTCAGCTCAACACCAAAACAGGAGGATTTTTCGAGGGTGGGGAACTAGCTCCGCCCGTAAAAGGTATGCTCGCCAAATACTGAATATAGAAGACATCCTCGACATCGAAGGCAAAGCCCAAGCGCTAGAAGCCACAATCGCCTTCTCTGTGAAAGATGCATCTAGCATCCACCCTCATAATGATGACACATGGTCATTACCATCAAATTCGACAAATGAGAGATCAAAAGAATCCCCGTAGACCAAGAAAGTTCTGCAAACATTTTGTGTTAGAAGACATTTGAAAGACTTCGCCTCGACCTAGAGGACTTAAAACTCTTCAAAGGTTTGCTGGTTGGATTCTCCGGGGAGAAAGTTCAAATAAAAGGATACATCATGCTAAAAACCACTTTTGGAGAGTAGGATCAGACCATAAAAATAAAGGTCAGGTATTTAGTTATTGACGCCACCTCTTCTTACAATATGATTATAGGGCAACAAACTTTTAACCATCTGGGTTCCGCCTTGTCCCTCTACGTTTATGCATGAAGTTTCCACTCCTGAATGAACGAGTGGGAGTTATCCAAGGAGATAATGAGATCCCAAAAAAAATGTTACATGGAGAACCTAAAGTTGAAAAAGGGTTTGCACTCTAGGCGTGAAATCTAGGAAGGTGGACTCAGAAATAAGGCCTCCAGGTGGAACTTGCAAGGTTGAGAAGGCTCCCCCTCCTACTAGCGAGGAGGTCAAAGACTAAAGACCCGTAAGGAATGCCCTCTGGAGCCACCTACATTGTTGTCGTTTATTTGTCTTTCTTAACCATTAGTTAATTATTTTGTTGCTGATTTTTTAGGATAGTATTAAATCTCTGTCAATTATAAGGACATGTTAACTATTGGGGTGCATTCTTTTTCCTATGCATTTTTCACATGGTGAGGATTTTTAATGAGGTACCTTACTTTATTAGAGAGTTATGTTTTCTAGATACTCTCTTCTTTATATGAAACCTAAAAGCTCAAAATAATATTATCGTGTAGAGGCGATCAACATGTTGGATCCCTGAGAAAGATTCTTGCCACCCGTAGAGGCGATCAAAATGTTAGATCCTTAAATGGGGTCCTTGGCACCCATAGAGGAACCTAAAATTTTGGATCCCTAAGTGGGAGGCTTATCCCTCGTAGAGGCAACTAAAATGTTGGATCACTAAGTGGGATCCTTGTCTCCAATAGATGTGATCAAACACTGGATCCCTAAGTAGGATCCTTGCCGCCCATAGAGGAAACTAAAATTTTGGATCCCTAAGTGGGATCCTTACCGCCCATAAAGGCGATCAAAACATTGGATCCCTAAGTAAGATCATTGTCACCTATAGATGAGATCAAAACTCTGGACCCCTAAGTAGGATCCTTGTTGTCCATAGAGGCGACCAAAATTTTGGATCCCTAAGTGATATCCTTGTCACCCTTAGAGAGATTTTTTATGCTAGACTTCATGGAGAAGATCCTTGCTGCCCCCCTTGAGGCATATTTTTATGTTGGACTTCATGGAGAAGATCCTTGTCGCCCCTTGAGACAATGTTTTTATGCTGGACTTCATGGCGAAGATATTTGTCACCCCTCGAGGCATTATTTTTATGTTGGACTTCATGGAGAATATTCTTGTCGCACGTTGAGGCAATGTTTTATGAAGGACTTCATGACAAAGATCCTTATCGCCCCTTGAGGGAATATTTTTATGATGGACTTCATGGAGAAGATCATTGCAGACCCTTGAGGCAATGTTTTTATGTTGTACTTCGTGGTGAAGATCTTTGTTGTCCCTTGAAGCAATGATTTTATGTAGGACTTCGTGCAAAATATCCTTATTGTCCCTTGAGGCAATTTTCTTATGTTGGACTTCATGGTGAAGATCCTTACCATCCTTCAGGATAATATGAATAAGATATCCAACACATCTCCTGAGGGACTTATACTCTCATCATCTAGGCTACATATGACTTTGCCTAAGGGATTTCGATTTCCAGGCTAATCAAACTCTCGCCTGAGAGAGTTAGAGTTTTCTCCAGCGGGATCACACATAGAAATCTTGCCCAAAAGGCGCGACCAAAGTCTTGTCTGAGAGACTTAGTCATAAGTCTTGTTTGAGGGATTGATGTAATTCTTGCCCGAGAGGTCCAACATTTCGCCTAAGGGACTTATAGTCGCATTAGTTCGGCTACATATGACTTGGCTTGAGAGACTTAGATTTCATATTCTAATCAACTCTCACCTAAGGGACTTAGTCTTTTCTAGGGTGCAATCAGACATAGAAATCTTACCTAAAAGGCGCGACCGAAGTCTAGCCTAAAAGACTTAGCAAAAGTCTTATCCGAGGGCTTGATAGAAGTTATGCCCGAGAGGTAAAACGCCTCGCTTGAGGGACTTATAATTTCATCCTCCAGGTTACATATGACTTTTCCAAAGGGACTTAAATTTCTCATGCTAATTAAACTCTTGAGAGACTTAGAGTTTCCTCGGACAAGACCAAATCATATAAATTCTCTTTAAAAACCTTCGAGCCTAATTGGTCTATCCCATCACACATATCATTGAGAAATTTAGGGCTTCAGGATACTCCCATGTACCATGGTCTAAAAACGATATGTCCTAATGACCAGGCTAAAGCTCCATATCCATAGGGGGAGATTGTTGCATGTCCTAAACATATGCAGGGGGAGCACCTCCAGTATGGTTATTCTGTTACTTGCCTTATCACTTTTTGTTTATTATCCTTTATTGAGTCTCTTCATGATTGCACATTTTTTGAATCAAGCTTGAAATTGATTTGTTATTCATTTTAGCATGCATAAAGCAATGGTTATGTTTGAACTTGATTAGGATGTTTTTAGTCAATTGCATAAGTCGGTGGAATAAAAATTATATGTGCTTTTAATTCAAGTTAGGTACAAAGAAAAATCTCAAAGTACGCTTAAAACTATGGAAAAATGAGGTTTTGAGTGTTTGATTTGAATCAATAAAATTAAACACATATTCTGATTCAAATCAAATTCAACAAGGGTGAACCAAATATATTTGAACATTTTCATTTGAATCATGTTTTATACATGATTTGAATCAAGCAATTTTCTAGTCACCTATGCCCAATTTGATTCGAATCAAATTTTGCACATGGTTCGAATCAAAAGATTTTTTACATTTGATTCGAATAAGATTTTGTACATGATTCAAATCATGGGATCTATGATTCGGATCATGATTTTTACTTGATTCAAATCAAGCCTGAAATGGGTCAAAAATCTGGTTTTCTTTTATTCCACTCACTTGCTCATTCGACTGAAACCATGCATTATTCTAAATTTGAATCTAACCAAATTTTACCTCTTACTTTTGTGCTTAATCTCAAACACATATAAAACCTTTTTCCAACACTTTTCATGTAACAAATTTTATAATCATTTTGTGATTTTTTGGGAAATCAACTCTCTCTCATTTTGAGAAAGTTCAAAACCCTTGCACACGAGGACGATAAACTCAAAGCACTATAAATCCCAGTGTCTTCTCTCTCTCTCTCACTCACTTTTGCATTTAAATTTCGTATTATATTACATGCCTAGGTTTTCTATTCTTAGAGTATTTTGTCGTTTATTCAATTTATTGTGATTTATTGCTTAAGATTAGATTTTGCTGGGACTGACACCTAATCGAGCTTTCATGGTTATAAAATCTGAGAAATTTGTCGAGTTTAGAATTCACACATTGAATCATTGTATAACCAATTCTCGTGAAACATACAATTGGTATCAATTGAATACCTTATGTATCATCATTAGATCATTTGTGATATTTGTAAATTGATTAAGTGCTCATGCGAAAAAAATTCTAAACAAGTATAATTCATTCTTTTTCTATTAAAACATTTTCCCATGCAACTCGGAAAACCTCTGATAGTTCATTTTTGAAAAATCAGTTAAAGTTTATTTTAAAAGTCTATTCACCCCCCTTTAGACTGTTTTCTTATACCATATTCTCCCCCAACACTAGCTAGGGTGATGACCATAAACCGTCTCCAGGAAAGGTGATGACCATATGTCGCCCTCAAGAAGGTACCGCCTCGCCCCCAAAATACTTCCATATTTCCTAGTCATGGGAAATATGGGATAATTCGTTTCGTGGGTAGAGAGAAGTTAGGGTCAGTAACTGACCCACATCCCCTTGGAAATAGGGATTCATTGGTCCACCATTGACTAGGTGGACAGTGACCTTTTCCAAGAAAACCCCAGGCCCAAACCCTTTATAAATACCTTTCCCCCAATGTAAGAAAGGGAGATCCTAATTCATACGCTTACACCTAAGCACCCAACACATTTACAGGACTTTTACATCATGTAATCAGGTTCTCTAATCCACCTAAGCACCACCGTACAACGATTCTCCCCACCGCAGGTAAGCTCTAACCACCATTATTTGTTATACTCATACTAAGGCCTCTGAGTGCCCCTTCCCTTATAGGGTTAACATGAACACACACACACACACACATATATATATATATATATATATATATATATATATATATATATATATATATATATATATATATATATATATATATATATATATATGAATTACAAAGAATATATATATATATATATGTATATATATATATATATATAATCAAACATAAACATACTAAACTATCCTTAACCTAATTTTTACAAAAAGACTCATTACATATTATCTAACATCTTCCCTCAGACTCACGATATATTAGCAGGAATCATCAAGAGTTTATTAATCAAGAAGCAAAAATGTTTAATGGAATGCATTTTTGTAAGCAAATTATCTATTAGCAAGGAGGAGGAGACAAACAATAGAGTAATTGTTCTATATTAAAGATGATGATGAATGAAGTGACAATCATTCTCAATGTGCTTTGTATGTTCATGAAATACTGAGTTGTGAAATTTTTTAATGACACTCTTCTTATTACAATACATGAGATTTAGTTCAAAATGAGGGAGACCCATATCATAAAGTAACCATTGCAACCAAACTATTTCAATAGTGGTTGATGCCATAACACGATACTCAGCTTCTGTAGAAGACCATAATACGTTAACTTTTTTCTCAGTATTCCAAGAAATAAGAGAATCTCTAACCCAACCAGAATCAGAATAAGAACGTAACTCCAATTATAATGATGAGGGAAATAAAAGGCTTTGAAAGTGGATTTCCTAAAGGTAATAGAGAAAGACAAGAAAAACTTCTCAGTGTGATTGTTAAAGTCCCACATCGACTATTAATCAATAAAATGTTATGTTTATAAGACATATGGTTTATGTACCTAATGTCTTAAAGTTTTAGATGGACATTATGCACCTCCATATCTACTAATGCTAGATCATTTGTCTCAATATTTTCAGCGATTTTCATTAATCTCCAACAAGTGGGAATTAAAGCAAAAAGAAATGTAGTTTTGTGCAATTGATGTTTTGTAAAGACTAGGTGCTTAAGTGTGTCCATTGTAACACGACTTATCTTTTTTACGAACCAAAAGAAATGTGGTGGTGTGAAAGTTATGTTTTTGAAAGACTAAGTACATGAGTGTGTCCATAGTAATATCACTTCTTTTTATAAAAACCTCTATGATGCATGGTTTATATCTTGGATACAACTCCATTAAAAAATTGTTGCCAAGTTTGTGATTAAGAAAATTGATAAAAGAATCATTTTTTACTTATAGAAAGTTTAAGTCAAGAATGTGTTGATGGAATCAATATTACACAAAGTGATGGTTAGTACATGATTATTTATTGACAATGATGTAAGGTGTCATGGGAGATTATGTTGTTGTTTGATGGATTTTCAATCAACATGGAAATTCCACCATACACTTTGAATCTTTTTTTTAACATCTGAAATTTTTTGGAGTGGTTTAACTTTAAGTGAAATATATTCTTCATTTTAGAGTAATATAATCATTTTAAACTATGATTGTCAGTGATGAAAATGTGAATTTTTTGAGTGGTTTAGTTTTAAATGAAGTATATTCTTTGTGATAGGGTGAGATAATTTTTTTAAACTATGGTTGTCGATGAAGTCAATGTGGAAAATTTTTTGAGTGGTGTAGCTTCAAGTGATTGTATTTTTTATGGTGGATATGATTGTGAATAGAAAACACAAATAAACAAAGTTAACACGACGAATAAAATTACAAAATTTCTCTTGCGGTGAGTTTGATTGCGACTTTAAGAGTCTATCGGATTAACTAATTGCAAGTGCACATTCTATAGTTTTAAAAGATATCAAATCCACAGGGACTAATAATTAAACTAATGCTATCAATTGTTACTATGTGAAGCTAAGTCGAAAGGTGTTTATGGTTAAACGGAATTAGAACTAAAATTGGATTACTTTAGAAAATATGAAAATGAGGAGAGCCGGAATGTGTATTCCGCGTACCTCGGGGACTCTATAACTCGTTGGCTTATATTGAAGTTGAAATGGTGTTTAGTAGAAAATATCAATTTAATAACTAAACCTCACACTCTCGCGCTATTGGACAAAGTCGCATTCCTTAGCCATGGGAGTTTGCTTTCCCTCGCCCATTCTAATCAAGGAACACGTTTTGAAAACTGAACAAGTTCTAATTGATACCTAAAATGCTCTCGCCTTCCTTAAGAGTTAATGCACCGTTCTTACTATCTGGTTCAACCCCCGTGCTCTCGCAGTGCAGGTTCAAACCTTAGTTAATTTTTCACTCTCGTGACAAAATTATGTTAAGTAACATCTCACTCTCGTGACGAAGCTATTTAAATTAAGTTTAGAAACAAAGATCAAAACAAAATTTTCAAATAAAGATTAAGCCAACATTGTTACCGAGTTCCGCTGGAAACGACCGTCCTCATATACCAAACTCTAAACTATTTAGTCGGACATACTTTTAATCGAAAACAAATTAAACAAGCATTACTATAAGAAACAACATGATGATTGATGTAAACAAACTAATAATAATGCAAGTAATATAGAACATGAGAACAAGAATAAAAGAAAATGAATGTTTTATATTAATGGAGGCAAGCTTATGATCCAAGAGTACAAAATCGAGTTTCCAAAATTCAACAGAGCTCCGCTATAATTTTTAGATACCTAAAACTAACCAACTGAGTGCATATATATATATATATATATATAGTGTTACAGCTCTGAGATACATTCAAACCCCTGTAAAAAGTGCATGAGAGAATTTAGGGAAGTGGCCAAGAATCAGTCTCATTCTGTTTTCCACGTTTCTGCATATCTGGTGCATGGCGACCGCCGTGAGTCAACTTCATTAAATTACGTGGCAGGCAGCCATGGCGAGTGCCATGCTGCTGACGGCGACCGCCATATAAATATTATTGCAATTTCCCACTTTTTTTGCTGCTCATTCTTTGTCCTTCCCGATTCCGATGCACATCACTTCACGAAAAGCAATTACCTGAAACATATACAAAGCAACATAAAAACACGATAAAAGCGAGAAATGAAACTAAATAGCATGCAAATTGAGTAGGAAAATATGATGTGTTTTCAAATTATCAAGTTCTTTCGAATAGTCATGAGTCAAGGATTGATTGATTACCTCTTATAGTATGGAATAGTTGATCGTCAAAAATATATTGATCACGAGTGCCACATGAACCACATCACCTATATTGAGTCCACGCGAACATAGTCTACAATAGGATATTCTTCCGTCTAAAGTGCTAGTTGTGAATGAACAAAGGTCTTAGAGATAACCAGAACTAAGAATCCTATTACGGGTACGGTTTTGAGAATACGTGAATGAGTGATTATCACCTTAGTGTAAAGGTTTTATTTATAAAATCACTTATATGCACCATAGGTTTCGGTGCACCATGTGTCTCTAATTAATAGTGAGGCATCGTAAGAACACATAGCCAAATCATAAATGAATCTTACTCATTTATTTGATCTCTCGTTTATTTGTTCATATGTGTGAAACCTTATATGTTCTCGTTGCGTTGGAAATAATATTAAAGTACTTATTTAATATTGTAAAAATATAGTGGTGTCTAGAAAGACACCGCTTCCACCAAAGTGATGAGAATGTCATGTGATCTTACATAACCTTTAACTGATAATGATCATTTTATCTTTATATTTGTATTGAATCCAATACATAATTTGTGGTATAGTTCAATAAAAAATAATCTCATGTTAAATATTGTGATAGGATGTATAAGACTCATACTTATTAAAAAAGTTATTGAATTCAAATTAAATTTATCATCGACTATAATTAAATAAAATGTTAAATCTATTAAAATAAAACGTGACTCACATACCTAATAACTTAGTTTTTTTTTTTGTAAAGTACATTTCAACACACAGTTGCATTATTAATAAAAATATTTATATAAAATGGCTACAGCGAATATGTATTAAATTTAAATATAGATAAATTTCTTTTAATTGTTTGACTAATAACTTATATTAGTCTTCCTTTGCAAGTAACAAGCATTTGATTACTCACCACCATCTAATTTTTTCCATTTGGTGAATTCTCAACTCTCAAACTTTACAACCATCTATAAGGTTTGTCACATTTGTTCAAACCATAGTTGACAACATTCTACAATTTTTCTACCATATATAGTACTCCTTGTTTCAACTTTTATTTTGGCACTTTTTATTATTTACATCCCAAAATCATAACTTTGTCTGTTCATTTTTTACTAACCCAATTACTAATAAAGTCTTATTCTAATTATTTCACCAACAAAAAGTCTTCTTGTAATTATCAGCAATTTGCTCTCGTACTGTGAGAATATTTCCAATCCCCAAGTTATCTCCAATTTCTATAATGAATAATAATTCTCACCATTTTCTTTACAATTCGAAATCAAATTCTAATAAAACCAACAATCATACACAATTAGTGAGTTGCACATCACAACAAAATAATTATCTATTATCACTCTTGTATATTCTTGTATTCCAATTCCAATGAATATATTCCATGGTCCCATTTTCAATATTTTAAGTAATTATTTTATCTTCCAAGCAAACGCGTATATGTGAACTTTGCCCAATATGGTAATTTAGATAATATACAAATCCGGAAGAAATTAAATTTTCCACCAAATTGAATCAAAAAATGAAGAAAAATATTGTTTACAAGTATAAATTTTGCAATGCCAGTTAAGAGTGGCCAGAAAGCAATAAATAGAAAAAGGTTATTCCATTTGAGCAGCAAGGTTTGCATGTTACTTATAGCTCTTTTTCTGTTCAAGATCACACTTTCTAAATTTTTGCCGCTCTGTAATTAATGGCACTGTTACAATATGTAGTTGTAATAGGCAACTCAATTTTCATCCGTTGGATTAAAATCGGACGGTTTAAATTTAAAATTTGCTACATAAATAAAAATACTATTTATTACAAAAGTACTGTAAATGATATTTCTTAAATAATATTATAATAATAAAAAGATAATTTATAGGGTGGTGTGTGTCTTTTGGTGGAGGAATGCTTGTTACCTACTCCTTTTAAGTTCTCATTTTTTGCCCTTAAAACTTACTACTAGTATGTTTGTTTGTTGAGAGAGAAAAAGAGAGAGAATAAGAAAGAAAAGAGTAAGAGAAACTAAAAGTGTTGAAGTTGGTGGTAATGGAGAGACACAAATGCAAGCTTTGTTCAAGAACATTTAGCAATGGAAGAGCACTTGGTGGTCACATGAAGGCTCATCTCGCCATAGCTAAGTCTCAGAAACAACAAACTGTTTTGTTCTCAAACTCTTCATCGGAATCGGAATCGGAACGAGAACAAGAAGATGAGAAAACTTTGGTTAGTTATGGTTTGAGAGAGAATCCAAAGAAGAGTCTGAAGATTGCAGATCCTGGATTTTCTTTCAAACCTGATCAAACTGAGTCTGTTATTGTGCAAGATAGAGAAAGTGAGACTGAGTCAAAGAACAATCCGACTCGTCAACAACGATCTAAACGAATCAGAAAACACATCAGCAGCAACAGCAACAACCACAACCAGAACTTTGAATTGAAGAAACCAAAGATGAATTTCATGGTGCCAACAGCAACGCAGTTGCCATTCATTGATAGTACTGAACCTGTGAGTTCGGTTTCTGATACTTCTCCTGAAGAAGATGTTGCTATGTGTCTCATGATGCTGTCAAGAGACAAATGGAACAGGAAGAACAACATTAACAATGTGGTGGAACAAGAAGAAGAGGGATCGGTGGAGAAGATACCGAAGGAGAAGTTGTTGAAACGTGTTCGTGGGAAGCATTTATGTGAAAATTGCAGGAAAATGTTCCGGTCTTCAAGAGCATTGGGAAGTCATAGAAGTGTTTGTTGTCGCGATGAAGCGAAGAATGACAACGGTGTCCATGATAAGATTTTTGAATGTCCGTTTTGTTTTAAGGTGTTTGGTTCCGGTCAAGCACTTGGCGGTCACAAGAGATCTCATTTGATTCCTTCATCGTCTAATTCCGCAGCCAATGTTAATGTTAATGCTAATCTTTCTGCTAGATTCAAAGAGAGTTTCATAGATCTCAATTTACCAGCCCCGCTCGAAGAAGAAGATGATCTTAGCGTTGTTTCAGAAGCCTAATTGTGTGGCTATTTAATATTGGTTAATTATTATTATTAGTTCTTAATTTGTTGGAATTGGGTAAAATGGTTTTAGTTTTTATTTTTATTATTCAAAATTGATAGATCAAATGCTTTTTGATTCTATAATGGTAGATGAATATTAGTTATGATTCTCACCAACTGCTCTGCTATGTTGTTATTCGGTTACATGATGAATTGGTAGTAAAAACAGTTGAAGTTTCTTCATTGTATGTACTGGCCAACATGGTTCTTACTTGATTGATAGTACTAGAATTCTTCATACTTTTGCAATGGGAATTTGAGATTTGGTTTTCTGTGTGGACCTACAAATTTGCCTTTAAAAGTACTAAAGTTCTGCAATTCTATTACTACTAGTTTTTTTTTTCTTCATAAATTTAAGTTGTACTAGTAGTATTTTTCATGAAAATAAAAAAATATGCAAATAAAAGGGTTATTATTCTCTTTCTTCATTATTGAGTTGTTTTGTGTTTGTATGGGTTTGTTTGTTGAGTTCATGTTGTTGTTTTAAGCGTGAAGCATGAAAGCAATGATTCTAAAGAAGGAGTCAGAAACGGTTAATGATTAAAGGAGCCAATAGGACTGCACAGTTAGTTTCTTTTTCAGTGTTTGGATGGATGCGGTGGAACTTACAGAACTAACTGCGACTTGTTTTTTCTAAGAAACTGTGGTAATTTTTTTTAATAATAAAAATCTCATAAATTTCTGAATTTGATTTTTTATTTTGTTATAGCAGACTTTATCTTATCTTGTTTGAAAAGAATGAAGTCTCGGAGTAAAAGGAGGAGGTCCCATTTTAATTTTGTCCAAGAATCGGTCAGATTTATATTTATATGATATGATCAAAATACTAATAGATCAATAAAAAAAAGTGACTGACAACGAAGAGTTCTGTCTTTATATGTATATATACTTTTTCACCTATTCTCTTGTAAAGTAAAGTAACTAATTGTATAGAGATCCAACCAACTGCGACTGTAATGGAGGCTAAAAAATAATAGATATATTCTGACTAAAAAATATTGGAGTTTATTGAAAATATAAGTGATGAAAATGTCGCATATCGTTTGGTTTTATAAAGGAATAACAAGTTAAAAATTATATAAAAGATTTAAGTTCTTAGTTATAAAATGTATCATTAAAAAATATTTTAAATTTATATTTGACTTTCTCTGTTCTCTTATAGTTTTGTATTAGAATATTGTGAAATATATTTAAATTTTTGTTTGGAGGGTGTGAGTGTATTGGTAATTGTGGGGTGGTTAAGAAGATGTAGTTAAATATTTGTTTTGAAGTATATGGGTGTACTAAGACCTGTAGTTGTTGAGGATATATTATGTGTTGTAACAAATTTGTACTTCGTGTAATTTTATGGTTGCCCTTTGACAACGACCATGATTTTATTTTTTTTAATTTTAAAGTTTCCACGTTATATTCTTGTGTTGTTATTGTGTTCAGCTTTTTCTCTATACATTTGTTTTTTCTAACAACTGATATCATAACTTTTGATTTGATGAGGGAATTGGAGTTCTTAGTATGCTCTGTGGTTGCATATTTGTTTGATCTTCCACATCAAAAAAGAAGGGTGGTGTTGTGAACAAGTTGTTGAGCTGCAGTCACTGACTTTGTTATGCAGTTTGGGCCTATATAAAATTCAATTCAAAGATGTGTTGATACAATCAAGTTTAAATAATGTATTGTGAGATTATGTCGATGGTTGAAGAGTTTTCTACCAACATGAAAGTCACACCATAAAATTTCAACCCGTTTCTCGACATGTTGAAATTCTTGAAGTGGTTTACCTTCAATTGAAGTATACTCTTCTTTAGGGTGGAGTATGATAGTTTTTCATCTATGATTGTCGTGAAGACAATGTGGAAATTCTTGAAGTGGTGTAGTTTCAAGTGACTATATTCTTTATGGTGGAGTATGATTGTTGTTGAAGACAAGGAAAGATGATGTATTATTTTCAATTAAGATGGAGATTGCTAGGGTTAGTTGAAAATATACAGGTTGAAAAACTCTCAAATTATTTAGTTTTATAAATGGAGAGGGAGTCAAAGACTATATAAATGATTCAAGTTCTTCGTTATAAGATGTACTGGACAAAAGCTCGTTAAGATTGTATTTGACTTTCTTTGTTCGCTTATAGTCTTATATTAGTGTGTTGTGAGATGTAGTTAAATATTTGTTTTGGAGGGTGTGAGTGTATTAGGGACCTAGGGCTGTTGAAGATGTATTATGCGTTGAAATAATTTTCATATGTTCTCTAGTTGTCATTTGACAACAACCATGATTTTTTTTTGAAAATTTCTTTGCCAACCTCCCTACCTTCTAGTCCACCTCTGGTGAAAACCCCATACTACCCCTGACTTCGGAAATGCACTTCCGAAATGCAAGAAAAAGGTGTTTTCGGAGATGCATCTCCGAAAGCGCCTTTTTTTTTGAAAAAATTGTCTTATTTCGGAAGTTCATTTCCGAAAACAACATTTCGGAAGTTCACTTCCGAAATACTGCGATTTCTGCAGATTTATCAAAACACTCCCCCTCCCCCATTCATTTACCCTAACTCAAATAAAAAACAAGCAAAGGCGAAAATTTGTGCAAACAGGATTCCAAGGCTGCATCAAGGCTCCAATCACATTGCTAAACAACATTCAAAAGCCCTCAAATCACTCAATTTGTAAGTTTTGAATTTGTTAGATTCATTATTCAAATGCATGTTATTTAGGGTTTCAATTGCATAAATGATATATGGACTGGTTGTTAGTAGTATTTAGGTTGTTTAGAAGCTTTTTGAATTGGTTTTATGTTTGATTTTGGGGTCTGCCATGGAAGTTGCAGAAAACTCCATCGCAGGGGTGTTTCGGAAGTTCATTTCCGAAAACACCTATATCCCAGTTTTCGGAAATGAACTTCCGAATTGTATCAGAAGTTCAAATTTTTTTGTTTTTTATTTTGTCTCGCATATTAATCGATTTCAATTGTTTACAGGAACATGTCAGGCAACCAACCAGCACGCATCAGACAGGGTAGGGAGACCCAAACTGCGTCGGCTAGACGCGAGCGGGCGGCGGCGCAGCTGGCGTCGACCCAGGGACGGGGGCATGGTCGGGGACGCCGTGTGCGAGTTCCCGTGGGCGAGGGAGAGGGTACATCTGCTTCAGGATCTAGGAGTTGGCTGGCTCGGGCATCTTCTTCCCGCCAGCGAGAGGAGGAGGAGGAGGAGGAGGAGGTGGCGGCAATGACTTACCACGAGCCAGAGGGGGTACCGGAGGTTGACCCTCCAGCCGGGGAGGATGATGAGCAAGAGGACGGCTATCCGGGAGGGCCCTTTGACACCTCCGTGCTGATTAGCTACCACGATCACGTCGCACGGCGTATCTGGGAGGGAGAAGTATTTTTTATAATTTAACCGTTTAATTGTCACCATTTTTTATAATTTAACCGTTTATTTGTCGCTTATTTAATATATGTTGCTTATTTGTTTTTTTTGTAATAGGAGCGAGAGCCGTTGAAAATGGTGAACCACGCCCGGAAGATTTTCAGTCTGTTTAAACCAGCAGCTGAGTGGTTTAACGACCATGTGCGAGGTTCAGGGCTTAGCGGGCTCTGCATGACGGGGTACACCAACATCAGCACCGGCATGCAGGGGGCATTTGTGGAGCGCTGGCACAAGGAGACGTCCTCTTTCCACTTGCCGGTTGGGGAGATGACGATCACCTTGCATGACGTGCCGTGTCTTCTCCACCTGCCGATTAGGGGGCCGCTGTTGACCCACTCCAAGATCCAGAGGGTCGAGGCCATTGAGTGGATGACGCTCTATTTGGGCATGGAGCACGAGGTTGCTCACTTTGAGTGCGCCACGACATCTGGGCCTCATGTCCGGTTCACCACACTGAGCTGCTATTTTGAGCACCACCTGGACGCGGCTGCCGAGGCTGAGGGTGAGGGTGACGAGCTATTCACACAGTATCACCGCGACTGCGCTCTCCGGTGCTGGTACATGTTTGTGGTAGGCGCTGCAGTCTTTGTGGACAAGAGTGCAAGGTACGTCAACGTGACCTACCTTCGCTACTTCATGGACCTGGATACCGTTCACCAGTGGAACTGGGGGGCAGCTACTCTGGCTACTCGAGGCAGTTAGTCGGATCCTGCACACTACTTACGGTACATTTTATTTTAACACATTATCGTATTTATTTATTTATTTATTTATTTATTTATGTTTCGTATTTATTTTTAATACATTATCGTGTTTGTGTTTCAGAGCTGGATCATCTCCTACTTCTCCCGCATCCACGGCTTCCGCTACGATCCTGCATACGTGGACGCCATGCCCAGGGCCGCCAGATACGCTCTCTAGAGGGGGAACGATGCGGTGGGACTATACCGTTTGTACTTGGACCGCACGATGCACGACGACGTCACCTGGAGGTCGTTCGTCGACTACGCTCAGATTGTCCCCTTTGACGGCATTGCTCTATATTCAGGCTGGTTGGCATGCGGGACCGGCATCATGGTCCGGTATCTCCCTGAGCGGTGCATGCGTCAGTTCGGATTTGTGCAGCGGATACCCAGGTCACCCTTTGAGGCTGCTCCCGACACAGTGACCCGAGTGCATCTCACTGCCATATGGGAGGACTGGCAGCATCATGTGGTACCGCAGGAGTACCGTCTCACTCGGGTCACACAGGACTGGCACAGTGAGGAGGGGTACGTCACATGGTTCTACCGGGTGTCCCATCCTCTGCTGAGACCCGACGTTCCCGGCGCTCCTAGGCCAGCACATGAGGAGATCCTGGAGAACCAGCAGGCCGAGGATGACCACGCCATTGATCTCATGCCGATCTGCCAGCGGATAGAGATGCTTGGGCGGGACGCGTTGGATCGAGGTATCGTTGATCAGGGCGGTCCAGAGGCAGTCGCCGTGATGGAGATGATCGTCACTGATGCGGGCCGTGCAGCGGGGTACAGGCGGCAGAGGAGGGCCCAGGGTGAGAGGGTTAGGCACACCCAGTAGTGGTCGGGTTTATTTATTTTTTAATTTCGGATTGTATCTTTCGCACATTATTATTATTATTTTCGGTTTGTATATATTATTTGGATTGGATTTATCATATTAGTATTTTCAGTTTATCTGTTGCTTATTTTATTTGGCGTTTACGTTTAATTAAAATGCGAGACTGTTTAAGAAAAAGCAATAAAAAAAACACAGCTTCTGCATAATTCGGAAGTTCATTTCCGAATTCACCCCCCATGAGGTGTTTTCGGAAGTTCATCTCCGAAGACACCCCCCATGAGGTATTTTCGGAGATGCACTTCCGAATTGTTGAATTTTTTTAAAAAAAAAAGCGCTTCGGAAGTTCATTTCTGAAGCAGGGGTATTTTGGGATTTTCGCTGGGGGTGACCCCCATAGGGAGGTGGCTAAAGAAATTTTCTTTTTTTTCTTAAGTTTTGGAGTTTCCACGTTATGTTCTTGTGTTGTGATTAGGTTTTTTTATTTTCTCTATGTCGACTTTTCTCAACAAAAAAATATATTTCAAACTGTTCCAAAATACAAAACTGCAACAAGACAAAAAAAATTTAAAATGTACAATTGTTCTCTATGAGTTTTCATGTTTTGAAAATGTTCAATGATTTTTTCATTGTCGACATTATCAAATATGTCACTTTTTATATATGTTATTAAACAATCATTCAACCATTCATTTTTTATACGATTGCACAAACCATTCTTCACAAAATTTATGGTAGAGAAAAATCTTTTATTAGTTGTAGTTTGTAGGGTGGGTTCATTCTTAAAGTGGGTCTCACCTTTTATTTAGAAAAAGAGATAAAAAAGTTTTTTATGGATATTATTTTATTTGGACCAAGTCCTATTAACACGTATTTAAAAAAAAAATTTAATCCTTAAAACAACAAAACAAATAAACAACCTAACAAGGATTTCAGAGAATTGCAATAGAGAAGAGAAAAAGTCACAAGTGATAGATGAGTGTAGTAAACCTTATCAGTTTGATCTACAAATTTAATATATTGTTCCTATCTCATAATAATTTTTATTTATATTCCTGTTGAGTAAATTTAGCTTCCTTTAGCGTTGTTTTTGGTATACTCACATTTTGTGTAGGAATTGTTTGGAGTATGTTTCTCACCTTTATTGTTTATCAGTGAAGTTTGTTATTCTCTAATGTTACTAGGGAGAATTTCGTATACCCATTATTGATATAGTGGAAGATTTTACTAGACAAAGTCCCGTGATTTTTATTCTCTCACTTTGAAGAAATTTTTCCACGTTAAAAATTTGGTGTACTTGCTATTTTAATTTTCTGTTATTATATTGTGCTCTGCAATTGGTTCTATTGGTTGTCTGTTTAAATTGTACATGTTTGGAAAAGTATTGAGCTTGAAAAATATTTTGATTATTTTTCAACAAAGTGGTATCGAGAACTCTGGTTGGCTTCTTTTGTGCATTTTAAATAAAGAAAAATTAAGAGCCCAATATAATTAAGCTCAACTATATTAATTAAACACTCTAAAAGACCCTCATGGAAGATATGAGATATTGGATCGAACTCTAGTGGGTCGAAGAGTGGCTTCGGGTTCGGCAGAGGTTAGCATGCAATCGAAGGTCACTCACATGTTGGTGTCAAATACCAACATACTATAGTCAAAGTGTGTTCTAGTATGTGGGAGTTAAAATGCTAGGGGTGTTAGTATTTTGAATTGGGTATGTTTGTTATGTTCAATGGTAGGTTTATTATAAATAGCATATTAGTCTCTTATCATTGCATACTGCAAATCCTAATTTAGTGTGAGAGGATTATTTGTTATTCTTGTAACACCTGTAATCTTGATTGAAAGAGAAAGTGATGAATAGCATTTTTAACCAATCCTTGTTGTTCTTTTTGTTTTATCATCTTTTCTACCCTTGTATATTTCTTGATCATAAAAAAACAGTTTATACTTTGTTCATCGAGACATCCTTTTCACAATAAATTGGTACGGTGAGCATGGAGAAGATGCCTTGAACAAAGTATAAGATTGAAAAGTTTACCGGAGTGAACGATTTCGGTCCGTGGCGCTTGAAGCTGAAATCCCTATTGGTCCAGCAAGGTTGTTTAGAAGTGTTGAAGGGAGAGACAGCTATGGATGTTGCGTTAACAGAAAAAGGAGACGATAATATTAGGGGTATGGGTGAAACTTGAAAGTTTGTACATGACCAAATCATTGGTAAATCGACTCTACATGAAGCAACCTTTGTATTCGTTCAAGATGATTGAAGACAAATTGTTGACTGAGTAGTTGGATATGTTCAACAAGCTGATTATCGATCTTGAAAATATTGATGTGAAGATCGATGATGAAGATCAAGCATTGTTGTTGTGCGCTTTTCCCATAACACATGCTCACTTTAAATAAACTCTCTTGTATGGAAGGGAGTCACTGACCTTCGAAGAAGTTCAATCGGCCTTGTACTCTAAGGACTTGAACGAATGAAAGGGGCATAAATCTTATAAGGTTGGTAAAGGTTTGGCTGTTAAGGGAAAATTCTTACGAAAGAATGGTAAGTTCGATAATAAGAAAGGTAAAAGTCAGCATAAGTCTTACAATGGAGAAGCATCTGGTATTCGATACTATCATTGTAAGAAGGAGGGTCACACAAGGAAGGTGTGTCCTGAACGGTGAAAGATCATGGAGGGAAGGATAATGGTAACACAGTCATTATTTAAGATGATTTCGAATCATCTGATGTTTTTGTGGTTTCAAGCAGTGACTCTAGTAAAGAGTCGATAATGGATTCAGGTTTCACTTGGCACATGACTCCAAACAAAGAATTGTCCGAGGAATTATGTGATCAAGATGGTGGATTTGTATTGTTAAGAAACAACAAAGCTTGCAAAGTTACATGTGTTGAATCTGTGAGATTTAAGCTCCATGATGAGTCAATAAATTTGTTGACTGAACTCAGGTATGTACCTGATTTGAAGAGAAACTCGACTTCTCTTGGTGAATTCGACAAGAAAGGATATGTTTTCTAAGGAGAGAAAAGTATCCTAAGAGTCATGAAGGGGTCGAAGGAAGTCTTGAAAGGCATGAAGAAACAAGGCTTGTATACCCTTGACGCTGAAATTGTAAGTGGTTCGACAAATATTGCATCCACGAAACCTTTGTCAAAGACAAAAATTTGGCACATGAGATTGGGCCATGTCAATGAAAGGGGTCTAGTCAAATTAGGAAAAAAAATTGGTGGAGACAAAGTCGAAAAGCTAAAGTTTTGTGAACCATGTGTACTTAGAAAATCTTGCATAATGAAGTTCAACAAAGGCAAACAAAGAACACATGGATCCAATGATTACATCCATGCTGATCTAAGGGGGCTTCAAGGTGTCCATCACATTCAGGAGCAAGGTATTTTCAATCTATAGTCGAAAAGCTAGATGATTTTCAATCTATAGGTTAAAGAAGGTGTTTTGGACTGAGATCTCGACAAACTAAGAGTATTTGGTTGTGTAGCCTATGCTCATATTAGGCAAGACAAGGTCGAACCTAGAGCTCCAAAATGCATGTTCAGGGGATACCCAGAAGATGCTGATGAAGTTGAGGAAATTATCAATGACTATGTATTGTCTAGAGATAGGTCGAGAAGAGTCATTAAGCCACCTCAAAGACTTGGTTATGAAAATCTTATAGCGTATGCCTTAATCTCTGCAAGTGAGGTTCTAGACAAAGAATCTAGAGACTATAAGGAAGTTATGAGGAGTCGAAATAAGACTGAATGGCTAAAGGCCATGAATGATGAAATGAAATCTCTTCATGATAATCACACTTGGGAACTGATCAAGAAACCTGTTAGAGCAAGGTTAATCAGTTGTAAGTGGATTTTCAAAGTTAAGGAAGGAATTGAAGGAGTGCCATCAAAAAGATACAAGGCAAGGTTGGTCGCAAGAGGTTTCACTCAGAAAGAAGATGTTGACTTTAATGATGTGTTTTCTCCTGTTGTGAAGCATATGTCTATTCGAATGTTTCTTGCCATGGCGGCACATTTCGATCTTGAATTGGAACAAATGGATGTGAAGACTGCATTCTTGTATGGTGATCTAGATGAAACAATTCTCATTAGGCAACTTGAAGGGTATGTTGAAAAAGGGAAGGAAGAATATGTGTGCTAGCTGAAGAGATCCTTATATGTACTGAAACAATCTCATCGACGGTGGAATAGGAGATTCGATAAGTTCATGGCACGCATAATTTTCGTTAGAAGCTAATTCGACCATTGTTTTTACTTCCGATTTCAACTTGGTAATTCATTTGTTATTTGGTTGCTTTATGCGGATGATATTCTCATAGCAAGCAACAATGTCGAAGATGTGATGAGGGTGAAGGTTGAACTCAATAAGGGGTTCGATATGAAGAATTTGGGAGTTGCATATAGGATTCTTGGGGTTGACATTCGAAGAGATAGAAAGCACTCGAAATTATGCTTATCTCAAGAGGCATACCTAGAAAGATTCTCTAAAAGTTTGGTAGGTCGAATTCAAAGCCTTTTGTGACTCCGACAACCCATCAATTCAAGTTTAGTATAAATTAGTGTCCCAGTACGGATGTCTAAAGAGCTTATATGAATAGCATTCCATATGCTAATATAGTAGGTTCTTTTATGTATGTTATTGCATGTACTAGACCCGACATAGCATATGCAGTAAGTCTTGTAAGCAGGTACATGGCGAATCCTGGAAAGGCTTACTGGCAAGCATTGAAGTGGATTGTACATAAATGGGTCTCGATATAGAGTCTTAATTTATGGTGGAACCTTGGGTGAAGATAGTAAAGTAGTAATCAATGGATATGTCGATTCTGACTATGCAGGTTGTATAGATTCTAGAAAATCTATTTCTGGATATGGTTTCACTATGTTTGGCACAACAACTAGTTAGAAAGCAACACTTTAGAAGGTTGTTGTTTTATCAACTACTGAGGCAAAGTATATTTCCCTAACTGAAGCTGTGAAAGAAGCATTGTGGCTTGAAGGTTTTGCTAAAGAGCTGAAACTTCAAGGTCAAGGTATCATTGTTAAATGTGATAGTCAAAGTGATATACATCTGTCGAATAACTCAGCATATCATAAGCGAACCAAGCATATAGATTTGAGGTTGCATTTCATCAGAGGAGTAATAGAGCATGGAGAAGTCTAAGTACTAAAGGTTTCGATAGATCACAATGCTGCTGATATGATCACCAAGACATTGTCGAGTTGTAAGTTTTTCCACTATTTGTAGTTGATAAAACTGCATGACGAAAGCTAGTTTGTTCTTTGATATTAGAGTTTGTTCTAAGGTGGATATTTGTGAGATATTGGATCGAACTCTAATGGTTCGAAGAGAAGCTTCGGGTTCGACAGAGGTTAGCATGTAGTCGAAGGTCGCTCACATGCTGGTGTCGAAGACCTACATACTGTAGTCGAAGTGTGTTCTAGTATGTGGGCGTCGAAATGCTAGGGGTGTTTACATTGTTAAATTAGTCGCTAAATTGGTCTTAGTCACATGACGTTCCACGTGAGGGCCACATGGTCTTATTTATTGACTTTGATTAACAGAATAACTAAAGCGATTCAATTTGCAAAGTTAAGGGATCAAAAAGACCTTTTTAAAAATTAAGAGACAAAATGGAACCTTGAATCAAAGATAAGGAACAAAAAATGATATTAAACCTATAAAAATTATATTTTGACTAAAAAAACTGTAAATTCTATAACTTCAAATAAAATCAACTCTTAAAAAATAATCAATTTTATTTTATAAGAGTCAATTACACCAAAATTCATTTTACATTCTAAAATTATTTGTGTACATTCTAAAATAAAAATCAAACATCCACAATAACTATGATAAAAAAAACTATGATACACAATAACTATGACATATAGATAAAATAATACATAGATATTTATATTTTTTTAAATAAAATGGGTCAATGACAGTGAGAATTTTTTATATAATGAAAACAAATATTTTAAATTATAAAAAACTAAAATGATAAATAATATTGTACTAATATGAAAACCAAACCACATTCTAAACAAAATAATAAAAAAATTAAAAAAAAAAAAAAAACAAGGAATACAATATATGTTTGAAGTGTCTATTTAGATGTTGTAAGTAGTAAAAATTAAAATCTAAAACCGGAATTAAAAAGTGAGGCAGAGGACTTTTGGTGCATGTGATATCTTGTTTCACAAGAATTTCATTTCCTTTGAACAGTGTTAATTATTCATCAAGAGCATCTTGTTTCATCACAAGCCAAGATCGTACAAGTAACGTGACCCAGACATGAAAGTTGAAACTGGGTGTGGCTCATTGGTTTTGACCCTTTAACACATGCATGTATTGGACAAAATAAATTTGTAAAATAGGACATATCAAAAGCCAGATTCGTCTCCATCGAATAGTTTGCTATCCATGGGTGTGAATTGGATTGGAGGGTGTGAATAGGATTGGAAGGTGTGAATTGGGGATTGGATAAGATTAATAAACGACAAAATTTGATAGAAACTTTGCTACTATTTTAGTTTTGTTTTATGTTCCTATTATTGCCGTTTGTAATATGCTGATTTGTCCTTATTATCTAATTTCTCAAGGCAACATATATCTATTTCCTAATTTACACATTATGAAAGTCATTTTTCACTTTGGCTTCAAAGTTCAAATACCGAATGAGGAGTAGAGTTTGTTTTTCTTTTTCTTTTTTTATGCGATTGTGAAGATAATGAAGTCTAAGGAATCATTTTAAGTCTAGCTTAAAGCCGTAATTTCCTCCATTTTTATGTGTATATAATGAAACTCATGAAAGGACCACCTAATACTTCATACATCAATGAGAGATCTTACATACATTAATTAGTTTTTTTTATAAACACTTCATAAATTTGTTGGCAAGTCCATAAAATGCGAGACCAATAATGAGTCTCACGATCTTAAATCTTAAAACATTAGATGAGTTACTTCTCTTATATATTTTAAATTTTTTTTAATTTTTAATTGATGTTAAAAGTTTAAATTACTCACATTATTAATTTTGATCTATATTAAAATGTCACTTAGCCAAATCAGGATTCTGATTTCATTTGTTGAGGAACACCAAAAATAATAATAAATTATATGTTTAACATTCTAGAGACTTTGACTCCACATTTTAAACCAAAGCTTTAAAATATAAGATATATCAAGAAAATTTCTTCACCCACCTCCTAACCTTCTTGCTCACTCCTGGTGAATTTACAACACTACCCCTTGTTTCAGAAGTTCATTTCCGAAAAGGTACTTTTTAAAAAAAAAAAGTGTTTTTGGAAATGTATCTCCGAAAACGTGTTTTTTTTAATATAAAATATTGATTTCGGAGATGCATCTCCGAAATAAAGTTACTTTTTCAGAAAATGTGGTGTTTCGGAAGTTCATCTCCGAACGCACCCCCCTTGAGGGAATTCGGAAATGAACATCCGAATTTATGTCTGGACAGAATCAAAATGAAAAACAACAACGATTCGCTTTATTTAATCGGGTGAAGATTACAACGATAATATTACTGAAAATTAAAGTTACATATTGTTGAACACGGATAGGTGGGGATGAGTCAACATTTTGATAACGTCGTCCGCCGATCTTTGAAGTTTCGCGTCCAACTCGATCGGGCCTTTCGAAGAAAATCGGTCGAACATTGTCCACAAAATCGCTAAATCTTCGTCGCTCTTGATCTCAAAAGGTGTGAACTTAATGCCTCCCTCGTCGTTAAGCGATGGCGAGCGGTACTCGAGCTTGACAACCTTTCGATTCTCGGGATAGCGCAAAAGCGTGTTGAGCGACGGTATCAACTCTGCAAACGGCGTGTCGCGCGAGAAGCGAAATTGGAACGGCATCGGGTAGCCGGTTTCAAAGTAGACGAATGCTAGGTGGGGGTAGGTTTGTGTCATTTGTGTTTTGTGGTGTGAAGAGGATGAAGAAGAGTGTGTAGTATGTATAGACTTATTGGAGCATTGATGGCCCAACAAACCTTATCCTGCCTCAGGGGACATTTCGGAAATGAACTTCCGAAAATAGGAGGCAGACATGTATATTTCGGAAGTTCATTTCCGAATTATGCAGAAACATACATAAATTTTACATTTTGTTGATTGCTTAGTGTGTTGTGTAAATTGAAGAAATGGAATTGACATTAAACATAAATTAGACAAAGATGACATAAAACATACTTATATTATATATGTATTGAATCGGTCCGATTTTACATGATAAACAACAATACATACAAAAAATGATCGTTACAAACAAAAACGATCCGGAACGAACTAAAATTCACCGAACCAATCGGTGGATCCTAAGTCCAAAATAGGCACGTCTTTCGACCGCTCTCTATTTTGCTCGCGCTCTTTGCTCATCATTTCTTCAAACTCCGCCATTCTCGAAACGAACGGATCCGGCCAAGTCTCCGCCTCATTTGAACGATGTGCCGTCCATTGACAAGAAGTAGCCGGTATAGGACAACCCGGTTTCAAAAACACTTGAACGAAGTGCCGCGATCGTAGATACCCGATGCATATGATGCGGCCCGACGCGTCCAACGGCGGTCGACTATGAAGTGGAAAGAAAGTCTCACTTAGTCCAAACCTCGTCAAATCGACGCACACCACATCATATGCACTTGCTATTAGATGACCCATCTCGGGGAATGACATCCACTTCGAAACCGGAGCGATACCGGTAAGTGATGGAACAAGTGCATCATGAATTTTTGCAAACTTTTCGCAATTGTTCTTTTATGTGCATTTTTGTTGTGTCGTCCACTTTAGCAAACTTCTCCATTATCACTTCCAACTCGTCGGAGATGGTGATTTTGGAGTCATTTTCTTTTGGCGGGTCAAAATCATCAAAACGAAGTTTCTTCCAATGGTCGGCTACCTCATCCATGCGTATGGGTGAATTCAAATTTTTATTTTTTGCAAGTATACAAGCACACGGAAGGCCGTATGTAGTTCTAATGGTGCACCCACATAATGAACTATCCGTCCCCGTGGTCTCCGACCGTTTAGCTTCATGAAACAAAAAATTCAAACCCGTTCGAGATATGTTGTAAATCAATTGGGAGAATAGAATTTGGCCCTTATACCGGTGTTCCATAACCGTCTTGCTCCGACCGAACGATGTTTGAATTTCATTGTGTTGATTTTCAAGCATTTGGTTCACGGTGTCCCATCTGCGGCACAAATCTCCCTTGCTATCACCCAACCACCTCTTGAAGACCGCATGTGCGGATTCAACTCGGTTAGTCATGGTGCAACCAAGATGTCTAACCCGATTTGTCCAAGCGCACACGACTTTTTCTCTAACTTTGTCAAGAATGGTGGATTCGACGTAATGACAAAAAGTCTTAATGGAACCACACAAAGACCTAAAGTGTACCAATTTCTCGGTATAATCCTCTTCGGAGTATGCATCCAAAATTCCCCTCCATGCCGCCATTATCCTATCAACCACAACACCGGCTTTGACAACTTTACCATTTTCATCCGGCCTATCTTTTGTCCCAACCGCGGGTTTCAACTTGCTTCTCACGTTGCAAGTTATGTGATACCGGCAAAGTAAAGCGGTAGATGTCGAGAAGACGGTATCGACCGCATTCATCAAAGCATTGTCCCGATCGGTGACAATGACGTTTGGTATAACCTCTTGATCAACTAACAAAGACTTGCAAATTCCCAAGGCCCACGTAAAGTTGTCTTCTTTTTCACACTCCAAAAAAGCAAACCCCACCGAATAAGTCTTGTCCGTCGAGGTCACACCGACGATCTCTAGAAGAGGAAGCCTATATTTGTTTGTCTTGTACGTCGAATCCATGACTAGAACGGTTGGAAATGTGTTGAATAATTTGATACTTTCGGGATGAGTCCAAAAAATATCACGCACCGTAACTTTATCCTCGGAGGTTCGGAAGCTTGAAACATATTTGTTATCGTCTAGTAGTTTCAAAAGTTGTTGCATTTCCGACCGAGGGCCCACTTTCAAGACTTTGAGATTGCGCCGTTCATTGTAAACTTGCTTGATATTTGAAACGCTATCCGGATTCTTACGCTTCAAATCGGCAAGTATGTTGCGAGGCGCCACTTTGACTATCGTTAGGTCCGATATCACATTCCTCTCTTCGCGGGACAAACGACACGCCATTGGATGCCCGTGTAACTTGACATCCAAGGCATGATTATGAATTCCACAAATTACGGTTAACCGCCACAAATCATCAACCATCCGAGTAGCACGCAACTTAAACGGACACCCGCACTTTCTCGATCCTGTGTCCTCGTGTTTTAGCACCCGGTTTGATTGTACATAACTACCACCCCGTTCGCAATTCAAAACAACGAAAGTTTTCCGCCTACTATTTCCGTTGTCCGACCTTAAAATAACAATTCCAAATCCATGTTTGTGAGCTTCCTTCCGAACCCAATCAATCAATTATTCGCGACTACTGAAGCTCCGATCATTTGTAAAATGTTGCCGAACATCGACCGCATCGATCATAGGAGTAACGTCAATAATCGGATCGTTATTAACGTTGACAATTTCCGGAACTATGCCTCAATCGTCTTGCACAATGTTGTTCGGATGCACCATACCTAACAAATGAATAAATTAACAAAATTGGCCAAAACTGTTTTTTTTAAACTACCAGGGCATATTTCGGAAGTTCATTTCCGAAATTTATTAGGTAATATATTTCGGAAATGAACTTCCGAACCATATCAGTTTTCAGCATAAAATTTATCAATCAATGTAGTGAAATAGGGGATGAAATGAGTGATGTTTACCTGAAATTGATGCTTTATATGCTCCCTTTAACGTGATCAACGGTTTGAAACTTGATTTTAGGGCGAAAAATGGATGGAGATTGATTGGGTTTTAGAGAGGGGTTTGAGAAGTTTTGGAGAAAAATGATGAAATAGTGAAGGAGGGAAATTTGTATATGCAGCAACAGTTTCGGAAATGAACTTCCGAAAATATGCACGGATTTTGAATTTTTTTGACTTCGGAAATGCATCTCCGAAAACACCAAAAAATTGGTGTTTTCGGAGATGCATTTCCGAAGTCAACAAAAAATCAAAAAAAAAAAACTTCGGAGATGAATCTCCGAAGCAGGGGTAGTTTTGGTTTTTCGCTGGGGGTGACCCCCATAGGGAGGTGGGTAAAGAAATTTTCTATATCAATCACATCTCTTATATATCTAAGATATCTTCATTCTATATCGCACTTAAACTCAACAAGATAAATACAAAATCTAATCCTAGCTCTCCCACCAAGTTGAACCAAACTCCGATATCACTTATTTATGTGTCTAAAGAACATCAAGAGCAACAATGAATTAAATGTTCAAGACTTATAAAATACTCTGTTGGGATTCAAATGTGAGTGGGTTAAGTTTCACATCGACTAAAAATAGAGAAAATATTTTATATATAAGAGAAATGATTTATATACTCGTCACTTTAAAGTTTTTGGTGAATATGTGGTGTCAAAGTCTCTTAAGATGATGAACATTTAGCACCTTGACACTCGCATTGCTCTTCGGACTCTTCAAGAAGTGGTAGCAGAGTCATGATTAAGTTCGGTGGAGGAGTGGAAGTGAAATTATAGTGTGAATCAAGATTAATGATGTGAGTAAATTACACTTAATTTTTAATCGAAGTTAGAATTAACCTCGCACACTTAAAATCTACAAAATTCTTTTAAATAAAATTTGAGTATTTAAATGAAAACCAAACTCCCACGGCTTTAATTAGGAGAATAGACTTCGTGCTAATCGAAGGGACAAGACTGTCTTATACAACAAAGAAGTAGATGCAACAAAGACATCTAGACCATTAAGAGTCACGAGCATGAAATTTGATGAATGTTATTCAGGAATGAAAAGTAGTAGTTTCACATTCATTTCTGTTGCATGTATGAACGTGAAAACTTTCTAATTCCTTCAATAGAATATACTCTTCTTCTATGGTAAAATGGCACATCACACATACATGGAGTTGTATGACTATTTTTCACGGTTTTGAATTCTAATTTTAGTAAAAGTTTTGATTTCATATTTTCATTTAGTAATAGTAAGATAAAATGTCAATTGGATGCAGTTATGTAGGGTTTGAAAATGGGGTTAGATAGGTTGATTAAACCTACATAGTCCACCAAAAATGGTAAGGTGGATTAGGTGATTTTCATCAACTTTGCCGACTTGCTAAATAGTTGAATATCACTAACATAAATTCATCAACTCTTTTTGAAGTAATAATTGTATTTTACTTTATGTGATCATCCACAATATTTATTATATTTACAGAAAAAAAAAACTTTTTAAAATAATTATTATTACTTTAGTTTTTATTGATACTTTAATTGTTTATTTTTAATTTGTATTATTTAAATAGTGTTATATGTGTGTTACTTTTAATTTACTATTCTCCACTTTATATTTATGATAATAAAATACACAAATTATTAAATGAATAATTAATTAAAATTATTTTTTTTATTCAGCGTCTTTTATTAATTTGTGTAAAATGATCAAATACAATAAATATTGTGGGAAGAGGAGTGATATTTTTAGGTGAATTTTGGCCTGATATTATACTAAACCATCATTTTAGTGTGGCCCATTAATATCTCATGCCTTAAGATTTTTGTCCTTGCACCCTTATTTTAATCTGGCACCCCCGGCGTGTACACTTTAAGTAAAATATGTTCTCTAGTATAAATTTTATATTATCAATAAATTTTATACATAAATAAAAGACAAACGGGCAACAAGTTGCGCCGCTATTCTTTTTTGAAAGACAAAATCAGTTCTCTTAAAAATTACATTCATAGACCTAGGAGATACAACGGTGATATTCATAAGCCTCTGAAACCTCTATAAAAGATCATTTGCTTTTGGTGCTAGAAACCAAAAGGTCAAAGGCAAATGGTATAAAAGCATGTTAATTGTCGGGACACACTTTCTCATGTTTGACCACTTACTTGAGCAACTTTGAGAGCTTATTGTCCCACAATAAAACCATCAACCCTCAGTCCCACCAGTTGAAAAACTCCAGTCAAGTCCACACAAGCATGCTTCCCTCCTACCCACCCGTACATCAGAACATAAGTGGGCCTAAATGTCGATCAACCCTCACGTGGGTCAGTCAAAAAGTTCACAGGCGCCTATTTCTTCACAGATACTCCGGCATATCAAAATATATCAAACATGACATCTCTAACAATGTCATGTCAGTATTTAAAGCATGAAAGGTCCCTACAATGAATCATGTGTTCCCCAAATGTATCCAAACACGCCTTATGACAAATAGGGCAAACCTCATCAATAAGAAATAAAAGAATTATAAGGTGGTATCTTAGTACAGTACTCCATCGGTGACATATGTTTGCGTAGTCCTACAATAGGAATAGCAAGGAGAAAGTATTAAGCATGTGCTACTGCAAACAACTAAAAATTATCTTTTTCCTTGTGGTCATGTCAAACTTTACATTCATGTCCTTAATATTTTCAAACCAACGAAATTAATTTTTTTTTATTTTCTTTGGATATTTGGATAGATATATTGGATTCTTAACAAAAATTTTGTATTATGATTATTTATGAGTTTTTATCAGATTTTTTGTGATAGGTACCGATTTTTTAAGAATCAAGAATATTTACTAGATTTTTTGGAAAAATCCAATTTAGCCTAAGTGTTTTGGCTGATTTATTCTTAATTTTTCAAAAATTCATGAATATTTATTGATTTTTTGGAAAGAAAAAAAAACTAGTTTAAACCAATTGTTTTGAATTATTTATTCTAAAATTTTAAGAAGTTATGTTAAAAGATATACCAAATATTTAAAAAATACGTAACAATCATGGGATATCAGATATATTAAAAATTCGATTCACAAATTATTTTTGAATTTATTTAAAATATCATAGGCAATAGGGATTTTAATTTTTTTTGGCTATTTTAATTAAGTTTTTGACATTATTAACCTAACAATCTACTATCTACTCTACTATCTATTCATTAATAATAGATTGACCAAATTGCCTAAATTACCCTTTCACCAAAATTTATTTGCACTAATAAAAGGTCATTTTTGTAACTAACAAATTAAGTATTCACTCTTTCAACTTTATTGAATGAATGCCCCAAGTGTTAGCTTTTCATTGGTCCGAATTAAATAACATTCTCCCTACAACTTTATTGCATGAATGATGACATCACATGTAAGCCATGAATGATGGAAGTCATATTTAAATTTTTTTTACATTTCATTTTCTCACACTTTCTTACTTTCATTTTAATTTTTCTTAATTTATTTATTATCACAAAAAATATTAATAATCTATTTTTAAATTTTAATCTTACTAAAAATTTCAAATTTCACATTTCATTTTTCCATACTTTCATTTTAATTTTTCTACATTTATCTATTATCGCAAAAAATATTAATAATCGATCATTTAATTATTATTCCCAAAAATATTTAATTATTTCACGGGCCACTATCTACTCAATATTTAATTTTTTTTAATCGATCATTACACATTTTCTCTATCTTAATTAAAATTTCAAATTTCTCTCACATTTTTCACACTTTCTTACTTTCATTTTAATTTTTTTCTCTATTTATTTATTTATTATCTCACGGGTCACTATCAACATAATGTCTATTTTATTTTAATCAATCATTGTCTTTATTTGAGAGATAATATCTTTATTTTTATTTTTTTCTCCATCTCACGATTTTTTATCATTATTTAATACAATCAAATTTCCAAGATTATTGTTTATTTTACATTTGTTTTTAAATATATTTTAATCTTACTAAAAATTTCAAATTTCTTTCACATTTTATTTTTCCATACTTTCATTTTAATTTTTCTACATTTATCTATTATCGCAAAAAATATTAATAATCGATCATTTAATTATTATTCCCAAAAATATTTAATTATTTCACGGGCCACTATCAACTCAATATTTAATTTTTTTTAATCGATCATTACACATTTTCTCTATCTTAATTAAAATTTCAAATTTCTCTCACATTTTTTCACACTTTCTTACTTTCATTTTAATTTTTTTCTCTATTTATTTATTTATTTATTATCTCACGGGTCACTATCAACATAATGTCTATTTTATTTTAATCAATCATTGTCTTTATTTGAGAGATAATATCTTTATTTTTATTTTTTTCTCCATCTCACGATTTTTTATCATTATTTAATACAATTAAATTTCCATGATTATTGTTTATTTTACATTTGTTTTTAAATATATTTTATATCGCATCAAATTATTTTTTTATTTCACGGGTCATTATCAACATAGTAGCTATTTTATTTTAATCAACAATTACTATTAATTGAGAGATAATTTTTATTTTTAAATGTTAATATTTCATTTTTATTATCTCCATCTTATAGTATTTTTTTATATGATTATTTAATATAATTGAATTTATATGATCATTTTTCATTTATAACTAAACCATAGTGATCTATAACATTTTCTTTTAATTGTTGTTGAACCGTCAATTATTAAATTACCTGACCCAATTTTGCTATTGTGTTCTTAACCTATCTTAAACATTTTTTTGTGGATCATTGTTTTCTATATAATTATTGTTAAATTTACAATTAAGTAAATTATTTCATATTTTTCATTTATATTTAAAATTTTACATTTGCATTTGTTAATTTTTTTTCTCCAACTCACATGTCCTTTTTTATATGGTCATTTATTACACACAAAATTAGCACATGAATACGATAATGATGTTTAATCTTAAGGGTCACTTTCAATACAATGCCTATTTTATTTTAAACAATAATAACTTTTATTTGAAAACTAAAGTATTTATTTTCAAATTTTAAAACGATTCCTATGGATATTTGGTTTTCAAAGAATTGGGAATATAACAGAGCAATCAATAAAACTCTAACTCTATTCAAGTAAAACAATTCCTTTTAATTATGCATATTGCTTATAATTCCTTTTATTTATATTATTCATATCATTACAAAAATACTACACCAGAAAAAAAATCACCCGTGCGGAAGCACGGGTCTCTGACTAGTAATACAATAAAAGCATACATTTACAAGTCTTAACATAACTTATCATGAACCAAAGTTTCATAACACGAATTAACATTTAAAAGTGTCGGTACAATCACAACCTGACAAAATATATACATATAATCACAAGGATTGGACAATATCATTACAAACAAATTATATTGACTTCCTACTTCTTATTAGTGCCTTATACGGTCCTCATATGTTGTTTCCCATGCTCTTACACCTTCACAACAGTTCTGTCTCTAGCGGTCAGTGACGGAAGTTAATGGACAATCGGGTTTCAACTTAACCTCAACTCAATGAGTGTTGTTAACATTAAAGAAATTGCAATAAGATTTTGTCTACTCGCAGACATAGATCAAGATAGCACGAGTGGGGAGAAATTGATGTTAAGATTATTGGACAATGAGATCAGTATCACATTGTATCTAGAAACAATATGGTAACCCATATTAAAAATCACCATCCATTTCTCATGATCTTGAACACCCAAGTTAGATACTCGCAACAAATTCCTAACTTCAGAGACCGTGTCATAGAATAACCTAGAATACAACTGATTGTTTAGATAAACTTCACTATCTAACTGTTTCTGAACCAAAGACCAAGACTATTCAGCTCATCCAAGTAAAATTGCAATAGCATTGAAACCATAATTCCCATTAGGTTTCACATCTATAATATGTTCAAAGTAGTCATGTAATAAAATAGGAAACTAAAACAGGTCAAGATGTGTGCAAAACTTACTAGACAATTTACTTGATAGAGCTTTACTAAATGATCTTTTCATCATATGACTTCCCTGCGAGGCCTCAACATAATCTTAATGTGAAGAATCATGATGCACATCACTTTCTTGCCTTTTTTTTTACTCTTCTTAACTTTAAATTTTTGTTTGTACTTTATTGGTGGTGGGCACATGGAAGTTGTACATGGATATGTTAGTTCCCAAACTTTTTCTTCATTATCCTTTGTCCAATGATATTCAAGGTACTGAAATACCTCTTTAACTATTCACATTCTTCTTCTAAGTACAATTGTGTCCTGCACTCTTCTTAATTGAATTCATGCTCTTCAATGTGTAATTTATTCTAAAACAAATGAATAGATTCTAATAGAATATGATAACCTTGTATTTGAAAGACTTGCAAGTTCACACGCACATGGTAACCCATGTGTTGTCCTAATGAAGCAACCACATACAGCTTTGTCAGAACCAACAAACTATACCCTTTCCAACTTCTTTGCAATGTGTTGTATACACTGTATGGGAACGAAGTTGTGCGATTGTGTGTTCACCATATCCTAAGATAATTGCGCCATTGTGTTCACCATATCCCAATTAATAGATATGAGCAAGAGATGAACTTGTTCAACATCGTTCATGGCTGGTTCGAAGTTAGAAAGTTGAAGAGTAAGGACCTGCGGAAAAATCTGCAGGTAAATCCGTAACAAATTTCGCAGGTCTGAAGGTAGGAGATAATGAACAGGGAAGCTCATCGTTGGCATGCATGCATGTTTCTCAATCATTCGTTGGTCAACAAAGGAATCCCTCTCCCCAGCGCTCATTGGCCAGTCAAAAGTCTGCACATCTTCTCTCCACACACGATTGGCTCGTCAACGGATAACGGGCCCCATCGTTTGACTAATTCCATTCATTGCATGTTTCTTTATTTATTTTTTGTTGACTAATTATCTTATGAATTAAACACACGGCTGGATTGGTAAAGATAATGGCCTATGGCTTTGATGACTGGGGTTCGAACCTTGCTAGGTTCAAATATTTTTTTGGGTAAACTTTGTGTTATGTTGCTCTCCCAGATCTTGTGCGTGTTGTCCGTAGAAGCTTACGATGCGCGCTCAACTCCCCACCACGAGATCTTCCCAACGCCCAATCCAAGGATCCTCAGTGATGCAGCCCCACGGTGAACCCTCAGAAGTCTAACACACCTGGTTCTAACTCTGCTTTGTTGTTTCATATTCTTATTTTTATTTCTTTTATTAGTTTTAGTTACTAACCTTATTTTTAATCATAAACCTAAAAACTAACCTTTTAATTAAAGGGATAATAGCTATTTTTCCCACTGCCATATTAGCGAGGTTTGAAAAACACCCCTGTAAAAAAAAATTAGATTCCCTCCCTGACATATTCAGATTCATGCATATTGGCCCCTCCCCCCATCCAGTCACCAGAATCTGAATTATTTTAATAATTTTTTGAGTTATTTTAATTAGTGACATGGAATAGATGATGAGTTGGCACAATAATTGAAACTAGCTGCGGTAAAAAAATTTCATTGCTTCACAAACCTTAATCCCAAACCGAAAACCCTAAAACAATATTTGAAGCAAAATCAACCAAAAATTTCCTAGCTTGTTAACGTTAAACCCAGATGTTCATCACCAAAATCAACCACCTGCAAATCAATATTTGAAGCAAGGCACAAACGCTCTTCCTCGCATTGAGTTTTGAAAGGTATGTCATGTATAAACGTTGTTTTTTTGTGCGTTAAAAGATTGAGTTGTTCTGAACATTTTTTACTTCTCTTGTGGTCCCAATCCAATTTTGTGGTCCCCTAATGCGAGTTGTTTATATTAAATTTCAGAAATGTCCACCATCAGTGTCGTATTTCACCATGGGGGTCAATTTGTGCGTGAAAAAAGGTTCATCTTCTACAAGGGTGGGGACGAAACTACTGTTCACGAACAAGACCTGGATACTTGGAGCTACTTTGAAGCTTTTAGTTTAGTTAAAGATTGGGGTATTGTTGGTTTTAGACTGTGGAGGAAGATCCCCGGTGTTGATGATAGTTACTTCCATGTCACTGATGAAAAAGAAGCTATGGAAATTGCCACACATTGTATCAATAATAACGTCGATGGTCATATATGGGTTGAACACAATATTGTGGATACCGTAAGCAAGGTTTTTGTGCCAACTGTTTGTAACCCTATGCAAGAAAATGATGACAGCAGCAGTGATGACAGTGATATTGAAGGAAAATTGTTTGATGATAGTGAAGAAGAGAGAGCAACAGTAGAAAATGAAGGTTACGAGGAAGAACAAGCAGCCCCTGGAGTTGATGCTGATTATGTTGAAGTGGAATTAGAGAAATCCACAGAGGGTAGAAGGCTTGTGGGGAATGGCAAATCAGTTGCTTACAAGAGATGTGCTAGCAAGAAAAGCAAGATGACTGAACAATCACCCAAAGTCAAGGTATCTGTTCCATCTAAACTGTTTGGTTGTACCTCAAGCAAGATCCCCACTAATATCCCAAGAGATGATGTTGATTATTGTAGTGAGGAATTGGACAGTTCTGATCCCGATGATAGTGGTGATGAAAAGAATCCAAAATATGAAAAGTTTAGAAGTGAGTTGATGAATAAAGACTTCAAATTCAAGTTAGGAATGGAATTTAATTCTTTGGTGGAGTTCAAAGATGCTATTAGGGAATGGTCTGTTCTTAATGGAAGAGAGATAAGGTTTGTAAAAAATGAAAACAATAGGGTTAGGGTGGAGTGTAAGGGCAAATGTGGTTTTTTGGCTTTGTGTAGTAAAGTTAGTGACAGACACACTTACCAACTAAAAACATGGGTGGGGTCACATAGTTGTGCTAGGGTTTTAAATAACAAATCAGCCAACTCAAAGTGGGTATCAAAGCTACTGGTGGAAAAAAGGAAGTCCATGGGAAAGGTAAAAGTGTCTGAAATAATGTCTGAAATGAGAATGAAATATGCTGTGGGTATCACTAAAGGCAAAGCATGGAGAGCACAATGCTTGGCTGAAGAAATAGTTGAAGGAGATGCAACTAGGCAATACACTATGTTATGGAGGTATGCAGCAGAGCTAAAAAAACAATGTCCTGGGAATACTATCAAGATTGATGTGGAGAGGCCTCTGCCTACTATTCAACCAAGATTTGATAAGTTTTACTTTTGCTTGAATGGATGCAAGAAGGGATTCATTAATGGCTGTAGGCCTTTCATTGGTGTGGATGGATGCCATCTTAAAACAAAGTATGGAGGTCAACTCTTAGTAGCTGTTGCTAGAGATCCAAATGACCAGTATTATCCATTGGCTTTTGGAGTTGTAGAGACTGAATCAAAAGAAAGCTGGAGGTGGTTCCTGCAATTACTTATGGAAGATGTTGGTGTAGAGAGGAAATATGTGTTTATATCAGATCAACAAAAGGTTTGCTCTTTTATACAACTTTATTTTCTTACTTGTTGTATATTGTTCTTTCCTTTTCCTGACTAATCCACTACTTACAGGGACTAGATTAGTATTTAGGAAATAGTTTTTATTTTATTTAATTAGGATTAATTTAATTAAATAATTTAATTAGTTAGAATAATTAGGTGATTAAGATTTAAAAATTAATTAGTTTTAATTAATTATGATTAGGTTAAAAACTTAGGTTAGATCAATTAGATAATTTAAATAATAATTCCCCATTAGTTAAATAATTAGGCTAATTAGATTTATTTAATTAACTGTTTCTCGTAAACCTCAATATCATTTAGTCTTAGGTTATTACCCTTAGGTTTTCTAGCCATTAGGCTAACCTTTAAGATTTAAGATTTATCACCATAAAACCTCTAACCCTTATTTTTATTCGCGAATTCTTTCCTCACCTCATACTCTGTGATTGTCGCATGTACCTTTATTTTTAATTTTGCCTTTTATTTCTACCTTTTTATTTTATTATCTGCCTTTATTTCAATTATTTAATTTTCTGTCTTTTAAATATTAGAAAATATGTATAGATCCCAATAAGTTTTCTTGTAATAGTTGTAGGTTTTATTTTCTGTCTTTATTTTTTTGCCCTACAGGTGTTTATTGTAATAGCGTAGGAACTTTTAATTCTGCCTTTATTTTTAACTGTGTGGTTAGTAATTCTAGGGAGTGACAAGCCTGCTAATAAATCTAGTTTGCCTAAATTATAAGATAAATATAACTGAATTGAATCACCTGATTGTGACACACACCTTTAGGGTAACCCTTCTTATGCTGCCTGTTGCCTTTTAATTACGATTCTAAAATAGTCAAGTCCCTCGAATACGAGGATACCTAAGCAAAACAAATGTTACTCTCAGTTCATCATCATAAGATCATAGTCCCTTCGAAGTTGCCTTAACAGTAAATGATCTTGTCCCTCGATGTTGCCTCGATAATGATGATTGTCCCAATTGCTAAGGTATCCTCGCCTGTTGCCTAAAATGACTATTATATCCTTCCCTAAAGACTACCTACCCTCTATATGGTAGGGACAGTTTTATGGCGAACGATAATTTCTCGATGACCCTTAACGTCCAATGAAAGGACTTCCTACCCTCTTATGGTATGGATAGCCTTTTCAAACTGAAAGGCTAGAAGAACAATTTTTCTAACTTAGGATAGGTGCTCCTGATTGCTTACTCTTTTCAAATTTCAAATCTTTTTCCCACTTATTTTCAAATACTTTCAAAAACAAGACTACGCTTATTTACAAGCTAAAGTCCTTAAACAAAGTCTTTTCCTATTCACACACTATATTTCAAACATTTTGAAAACAAAGTGAGCTAAGCAATTAAGAGCCCATGGATAACCATTGATACAAAGGATGCTTACACCTTCCCTTTGTATAACTTACCCCCCGAACTCAAAGTCTTTTAAAAAGGTTTTTTTTCTGTTCTTTTAGTCTTTCTATATATTGGATAAAATAAAAGTCGGTGGCGACTCTTGCTATCCGCAACATTTCAAAAAGTCAGTTCTCCCACCGTATAACACATCTTCATACTAATTTATGACAAAATTAGAATTGACATGAATGAAGATAGGGTGACTCTTCCGAAATTTCAAAGGATAATTTTAAACTTTTATAGGGCGACTCTTGACTACTAAGGGTGAAAAGACAAACCCCTAAATCATAATATATGGGCTAAGTCGAACTCAAAAAAAATTTGGGTTGAATTGAGCTAACCAAACCGAACTGCCACTATCTAATAGAAACTAGTAGAATCACACGATTGATCCGACAGTCTGATTTTGACCGACCACAATCGGGTAACATGACCCAGATAGATAGGTCCGGATGACTGCGTTTTGTGAAGTCGTACTACAAACTAGGGGTGGCAAAACAGGCTCGGCCCGCGGGGAAAATTTGTTTTACCCAACTTTTTCGCGGGGCGGGGCAAGGTTTTAGGCCCGCTCCCTTTAATGTGTCTGCCCCGCCCTGCCCCGTTTTTTTGTGGGCATGAACTTTTTCATACAATTTTACTATTTTTAGGTCTAAAACATTCAATGCCCGCGAGCTTTCCCCGCCCCGCCCTTACTTTTTTGCGGGATGGGACAAGATTTTAGACCCACACTCTCAAATATGTCCGCCTCGTCCCGTCCCATTTTTTCGCGGTCTTTTGCGGGAGGGACCTAAACGGGACGGACATGCCCGTTTGCCACCCCTACTTCAAAGACATCGTATTGTGAAAGATATGCTTCGTTACCATTTTTGATATCCCTTGCTGCAAAGTTTTTTTTTAGTACTAAGTACAATCCCTCTAGGTTTGTTTGGATTCAAATTTTCAAATGGAACCAATAAAGTAACGGAGACAAAAAGTTAAACTTCTTATACTTACATTTATCATAAAATCACAATGAGACAATGAAGTATTCCAATCATACACATACAGTTGCGTTTATTGTCCCACCGAAAAACAGGTGCGTTTGTATTACTACTAAACTTTGAATGTGAAAGCAAATAAATCTGAAAATAATATGGAAGTTTAAGTTGCACGTAATCAAAATACACGTACTCGTTTATATTTCAAGCATAATAATTGATTTTATATATTTGGCGGTAAAATGTAAATAAGAAATAAAATTAGATCAAAAATATAAACTAATCTAAAAAAGGAAAAACGTCGTAGTTTCTATGCGAAATCAAAGGCTTTCCTCTGTTTACTCTCTGCTCATTCTGAAAATGGATCTCTAACGCACTTTCTTCCATTTTGTTTTTCTTCTTCTTCGTTCATTGCCTCCATTTTCTGCTTCGCGGTGCAAAACGCTGCGTTTCGTTCAGACCGAAGCCTTGTATTTTTCATGGTAATGCCTTTTCATATTCATTTCTGGTTACTTATTGTATTTATGTGAAAATTTATATGAAATTCAGAATTATCGGATCTTGTTTGCGCATTGGATGATTTCGATTTGGATCTCGAAGGCTGGGAATTGTAGGTGGTGAAATCAGGATTGAATTTACGTAGTTTTTTTTTTTTTTTTATTTTATTATGTTGATTTTTTGTGTTTACCGGCGAATTGTATGTGGTGTGATTGAGAAGGATTAGGGTTTTGGTGTGATGGCTTCGAATCCTCCATTTCATGTGGAGGATCAGGATGATGAGGATTTCTTTGATAAATTGGTTGAGGATGATGGGGGGGATGTGAAGCCTGGTCGTGACAATGAAGGCGATGATTCTGATGGTATTGGTGATGATGCTGATGGTAACGATTCTGCATTTGGGAATTCAAGTGGTGGAGGAAGTGGGGTTGAGGTGAAAGAGGAAGATGAAGAGAAAGAGGGTGGTGGAAATGTACAGGAGGGGAGTTTTTTGGGGTCTTCTAGTACTATTGAATGTGATGGTACGGCGGATCATGGTGATCATGGGATGGAATCGGGGAATTCGCCGGGTTCGAGTGGTGATAAGAGCACAATCTCTAGTTCAGATGTTAAGGTGGTGGATTGGAATGCGTTTTGCGCTGATTCAAATGGAGGTGTTGGGTCGGAATCTTTTTCTGACTTTTTTAGCGAATTTGGAGATGTAAGTGGGAAAGCATTTCATGATTCTAATGCGGGGGTGAAACCTGGTAAAGAAATTCCAGAAGATCAATATAGGTCAGCGTATCATCAGGACTCAAATACTTTGATGAAATCTGGTAATGAAATTCCGAGTGATGGCTTGAATGCATCGGTTGATTATACACAATATCAAGGGGGTCAAGGTTATGGTGCATCCGTTGAAAATAACACAAGTGGAGAAGACGTAAATAGCAGTCAGTACTGGGAGAGTCTTTATCCTGGCTGGAAGTATGATCACAATACTGGGCAATGGTATCAAGTAGACGACCAAAATGCAACAGCCATTACTCAGGGGAGCTCAGACATCAATGCAGCCGCGGGTTGGAATGCTGCTTCGGATACTAAAGCAGAGGTCTCTTATATGCAGCAAGCTGCTCAGTCTGTTGCTGGAAGTTCAGCTGAATCTGGCAGAACTGAAACTGTACCAAGCTGGAATCAGGTGTCACAAGGGAATAGTGCCTATCCAGAACACATGGTTTTTGATCCTCAGTACCCTGGTTGGTATTATGATACAATTGCCCAAGAATGGCGCTCGTTAGAGACTTACAATTCATCTGTTCAATCTGCTGTTCAGGGGCATAAAAATGGACAAGCCTCTACTGGTACTTTTTCGCATAATGATAACAATTCTTATAGAAATTATGGTCAGGCTGGCTATTATGAACCACAGGGTTCTGGTAACCAGGCTGCAAATAACAATTGGAGTGGTTCATATGGTATTAATCATCAGCAGGGTTTGGACACGCACACAACTGGTATTGCGACTAAAAGCGGGAATAGTGCAACTTATGGTGGAAACCAGCAGTTTGATCATTCATTTGGTTCTAGTATTTCTGGCAGCAGAGATCTACAAAATGCATCTAGCTCATTTGGATCTGCTTCAATGTATAATAAAATTAACCATGGTCACGATTTGGCTAATGGAGCTGTTGAACCGCAACGTTTTGCCCCTAGTGGGAACTTTGGTCAACATTTTAATTATTCAAATACACAGTTTGATGAACAAAAAAATTTCTCAAACAATTATGCTGCTGAAAGTCAACAGCGCATTGGTTACTCCAATCAATCATTACATGGTGGACAACAGCATTCTTGTGCCCCTCATGTTGGAAGATCATCTTCTGGGCGTCCTGCTCATGCCTTGGTTACCTTTGGATTTGGTGGAAAACTCATAATGATGAAAGATTCTAGTCTTTTGAACTCATCATATGAAAGTCAGGTTAATTCTTGATTCCTGTTTCAGTTTTGATGTATGGTTCTCTTGGTTTCTACAATGATTAACAATGTGCATCTGTTTTTTATCTGAAGAGTGCTGTACAGGGCTCTGTTTCTGTGTTAAATTTGATGGAAGTTGTCTCAGGAAGTATTAGTTCTTCCCGTATTGGAAATAGTGCTGGTGATTATTTCCGTGCTCTCGGGCAGCAATCTGTCCCAGGTCCATTGGTTGGTGGGAGTGTTGGAAGTAAAGAGTTGAACAGATGGATAGATGAGAGGATTGCACACTGTGGATCTCCTGACATGGATTATAAGAAAAGTGAAAGAATGAGACTCCTTCTCTCCTTGCTTAAAATAGCTAGTCAATATTATGGAAAACTACGTTCTCCTTTTGGCACAGACAACATACTAAAAGTAAGTTAAATCTATGGTTCTTCAAATCCTTTTATATTTTCTCTCTATGTGACGGTTCATTTAATTAAGATTGATAGATTGCTCAGAATATTGTTAATTAAGGGTTGATTTCTATTGTTATCTTTTATCATTTCATTTCTTTGATCTTTAGTACTCTACCTTATTATGCTTGCTAATTACTAATACTGACGTAAATGTGATATGTACCCTTGTTTTCCAGCATTTTTAAATTACATATATTTTAGAATGGTTTATGAAAATGTAAATGCACTCCCACATGGTTGCTATGCTTTATTCTCTTTCCTTAGTTCAAAAGATCAGTTACATTAGCGTTTATGGAAAGTCAAATTCTTATTCATATTGTTTTAGGATATAACAAGTAAGCAGATGTAAGTGAAGTGTTTTCTACCATCTTTAGCACCAGACAATAAGGGCTTGTTTGATTTAGCTTTGTAAAACCATTTTATAATTTGAAAACAATAAAACTTGTATGGTTATCTAATTTTACAGAACTGTTTTTGAAAACTATCTTCTATTTATAAGTTTTGAAAACTAAAAAATTAAAACAGGTTTTAGATGTTTTAGTTTTTAGTTTTGGAAATTGGGAAGAGAGAAAAAAAAAGAAATGGTACAATTTTCATTAATGATAGATTTGTAATATTGTGCAACTTTAAAATGTAAAGATACTATATATGAATCCTCTTCCTTTAAGAATGTGAATGTGTCTATCAAACAAGTTTTTTTCATTTTTTAATTTCTAAAACAGTTTTCAAAAACAAGATTAGGAAACATGTTTTTTCTCTCTTCAAAATAGTTTTCTGAAATTGATTTTCAAATAGATTTAGAAAACTAAAAAACAAAACTGATTCAACCAAGCCCTAATTTTATGTGTTTAAGGGTTCCCAAAATAGGTCCTAGGATGTATTCAGACAAACTACAAGATGAAGAGCCATTTGGTTGCTGTAAGTCTGTAACTTTGTGGAATTACTTAGGCTGATTTTGTAATATTTTATTCACTTTTTTTAGTTATCATGCTCCTCATATCGCTCCTTAATACTATTTCTTATCGGATCACTTCCAGATTTGGTAACCTACCGCCATTGTCTTGTATACAGGAAAATGATAGTCCTGGGTCAGCAGTTGCCAAGCTTTTTGCATCTGTCAAAATGAGTAGTAAGGAGTATGGTGTGCTGAGCCACTGTCTGCATAATATGCCTTCTGAAGCACAAATGCGGGTGTGTATCGCTCCCTGCGCCTCCCAGATTATGAAATTGTATTTTGTACCCTTCACTGATTTTTATTTTGAGCTAGGCAACGGCTTCTGAGGTACAGAATCTTCTTGTCTCTGGCAAAAAGAAGGAAGCTTTGCAGTATGCCCAAGAAGGTCAATTGTGGGGACCTGCACTTGTTCTTGCTTCACAACTTGGTGAAAAGGTATGCTGTCAAAATTTTCAATGTTGAATACTATACTGAATTACTGATCCTGAACTGCCTGAGCTAGACAGTCTCTTATATGTCTTACAGTCCTTTTTCATCCTGCCTTTATTGGGGGAATGAATTTGGTACATGTTTGCACTGCAGTTCTATGTTGATACTGTGAAGCAAATGGCACTACGTCAACTGGTTGCAGGGTCTCCTCTGCGCACATTGTGCCTTCTAATTGCTGGACAACCAGCTGATGTTTTCTCATCCGACAGTTCAACTAGTGGGGACCCTAGTGCTTTTAATATGCCTCAGCATCCTGCACAGGTGATTTTAGTAGAAAAAACTAATAATCCATACAATGATGCAAGGAATGAGCAACTCAGACCTTTTCTTACTTTTTAGTTTCAATAGTTTTGGTTTTTTACTCTACATAGAAGCTCATACCATTGCCTTCATTATTGCTTTACAGCTTCAGTTTGGATCTAATGGCATGCTTGATGATTGGGAGGAGAATTTGGCTGTAATAACTGCGAACAGAACCAAAGATGATGAGCTTGTAATTATTCATCTTGGTGATTGCTTGTGGAAGGAAAGAAGTGAGGTATAGTTCTTAAAATTTTCTACTATTTATAAATTTTTGTAGATTTCTATTCCCCTTCTGATTTGAGACTCATATTTTAGATCACTGCTGCACACATCTGCTATTTAGTTGCTGAAGCAAACTTTGAGTCATACTCAGACAGTGCGAGGCTTTGTCTAATAGGAGCTGATCACTGGAAATTTCCACGAACTTATGCTAGTCCAGAGGCTATCCAGGTTCATTGAAACTCTCTACCTCTTTTGCTCTTCGACATAAATTGATTGTTCTATTGCTTGTGTATTTTCTGAGTCCAGTTCACGCAAAATGTGGTGTGCTACTCTGTTCTACTTGTTGTTAATGCTGTCTGACTCGTTATTGTGCCATTATCTGGTTTCTAGATTCTTAATTTTCTGGGATTTTAGAAGTTCATATTTGAATCTTTCTTATTTTCTACTTATCAGTATACATGCTTAAGAAGATGGCATGTACTCTCTCAATTACCTTATATATGATCCTAGGTTTATCAACACATGTGGAATTTTTTAAACCTCGTGTTCTGTAAGGTTTTTAAATGATCCCTCTATTGTGTGACAGGTCATATCTAATTAAAAATTGTCCAATATAATTCAATTTTTTGTAAGATGTATTATTGGAAGCACTCAAAACTTATCATATCCAATGGTTTCTTGGACAGAGGACTGAGTTATACGAATATTCGAAGGTGCTTGGGAACTCTCAGTTTATTTTGCTTCCGTTTCAGCCATATAAAATTATATATGCATATATGCTAGCTGAAGTGGGAAAGGTTTCAGACTCGTTGAAGTAAGACCATCGAATATTATTTTGTGATATTATGCTTTAGGTAATCTTCCTAATTGTTGTTACGTGACTTCAGGTATTGCCAAGCAGTGCTGAAATCCTTAAAAACTGGCCGCGCACCAGAAGTTGAAACATGGAAACAAATGATATACTCTCTTGAGGAGAGGATTAGAACCCACCAACAGGTTCTTCCTTGTCATTTATCGAGTCTTCATTATTTTGTTAGGCTTGTTACTTATCCTCTTTTAAACAATATATATTCAGGGTGGGTATGCTGCAAATTTGGCTCCTGGCAAATTAGTGGGCAAATTGCTTAACTTTTTTGATAGTACCGCGCATCGAGTCGTTGGTGGTTTGCCACCACCTGCTCCATCATCATCACAAGGAACTGTTCATGGAAATGAACAGAATTATCAACCTGTGGCACATAGAGTATCCAATAGCCAATCAACAATGGCAATGTCATCCTTAGTTCCATCTGATTCAATGGAACCCATCAGTGAGTGGACAGCTGACAATAATAGAATGACAAAACCTAATAGAAGTGTTTCAGAGCCAGACTTTGGTAGAAGTCCCCGACAGGTGTGTGATTACTATTAAGGCCTTAAGAGTGTTGTGTACTTTGACAGGTGTGCGATTACTATTAAGGCCTTAAGAGTGTTGTGTACTTTAAAAGTTTCCAGATTCATGCATTTGGTTTAAGTTTTAATCTAATCTATTTTTGTTGAGAAAAATAAAATTGATCAATTCATCACAGGAAACCTCACATGACGTACAAGGAAAAGCGTCAGGGGGCACATCTCGCTTTTCTCGTTTTAGTTTTGGCTCACAACTTTTGCAAAAAACAATGGGTCTAGTCTTGAAACCTCGCCCTGGAAAACAGGTATTTATTAGTTCCTTTATATTGTTTTGTTTCCATTTTTCCTTCAACTGTTCCAATCCAAAGGTATATCTGTTGTCCTATATGAAGGCTAAATTGGGTGAAAAGAACAAGTTCTATTATGATGAAAACTTGAAAAGATGGGTAGAGGAAGGCGCTGCACCTCCAGCTGAAGAAACTGCACTGCCACCACCTCCAACAAGTGCAGCTTTCCAGAATGGTTTAACTGATTACAACTTGAAATCTGCATTAAAGGCAGAAGGACCACCTAAAGAGGGCTCTGACTTAAAAACTTCAAATCATGAAATTACTCCAGGGATCCCACCTATGCCACCTAGCACAAATCATTTCTCTGCTCGTGGCCGCGTCGGTGTTCGGTCAAGGTAAGTTACTTTGTAACTTATTAAAATCATGTTGTAGTTGGAACTTGGTAGACGAAGTAGTTGTCGGTGCTCAAACATTGTGTAGTGGACCTCCCATAAGTTTCGTAGGAATCTTAATTCGTTAATCTTAGATTTCCGTCTTGTTTAGGTATCAAGATTATAGGAAATGAAAAAAAAAAAAAAAACTCTTATCAAGCACTTTATTATAAATCTGCGAGAATAGTCGTGCTCAAAAGTTATAACTAGCACAGCCTTAAGGCATAATTTATTGTTATCAGGACTGAGTAAGATAAAGTCTTGTTTCTAGGCCTCATAAAAATGTGTATTGTGGAAATATTAAACATGCAAACAAAGTAAATTAGGAGAGACCGGTGCTGGCCCTTACATGCAGCCAGATCACTTCCTCAAACAAGAGGATAAGTTTCTTAATGATAATTAATTCTCTTGACTATCAGCAACATTCAAAATGCAGATGAAATTGACCAACTTTTATGGACTATACAGGTATGTTGACACCTTCAACCTTGGTGGTGGAAATTCTGCAAACCTGTTTCAGTCACCATCTGTTCCATCTGCCAAACCTGCTGGTGCTGCCAATGCCAAGTTTTTTATTCCAGCCCCCTTGCCATCATCGAAAGAGCATACAATGGAGGCTATAGAAGAAAACAATCAGGAAGATAATTTAGCTTACGAAAATACTTCAACATCTTATAGGAATAATTGGTCATTCCAATCCCTCAAACCCGATTCACCAATTGTCTGGCAAAGGTGTCCAAGTATGGGCAACTTCGCAAACCATGGAGCAGTGGTGAATGACATTAATAGTCGAACTCCTCACTCACGGCGGACAGCTTCATGGGGTGGGAGTACTGGCGAATCATTTAGTCCCACGAATATGCATGAAACTATGCCTCTGGGGGAAGCTTTGGGAATGCCACCATCAACATATTTATCTGACGATATTTCTCTGACGCGTACACCTCACATGAGGAGTGTGAGTTTTGGAGAAGATCTTCACGAGGTTGATCTTTGAGCAGATGATTAGGCTGTAAATACCAAATTTTGTTTATAGTCATCACTCATCAGAGTAGTTGGGAAACCCTGCATCATTCTTCTCATGCCCCGAATGCTGGTATACATCAGGTGAATTTCATGAAGAAGAAAAAGGCATTTCCGTTGGCAGGTTTTTCGCCCACCCCTTGTTTTGCTTTAAATGGCAAGGGAGTTGGCACTGGCCACCATCTAAGGCTGGAGGTCAAGAAAGGAACTGGTGTTCTTTTAGCAAGGGATATACCACGTATCTGTGTAGTACCACTCATTTGTTGATTTTATTAAACAAGAAAACACTGTTCATCGGGGAAAAGAGGCCTCTACATATCAAGGACAAAAGATTAGTCTATAGAATGTGAAATATAAGTTTTGCCCCTCTTGTAATTGTTTCAGTTATGAAATAGAGTTTAACTTACAAACTAGAGTCTTCTTGATTTGATTTGGATTGATAGTTTAGATATAGTTATTTTACATCTATGCACTACTACCTTCGGTCTCATTTATAAAAGAAAAGTTATTTTTTAAATTTTTTGAATAATAAATGTATTTTGACTGTATCATAGACCATATATTTTAATCATTTAATTAATCTAAAAAATTAACTTTCTCTTATAAATAGGACTAAAGGGAGTATAATTTATATTTATACGGAAAGTTATCTATCATGCTTTCTTAATATGTTGGAGAAGTTAATCTAATGAGATATTTTTTAAATCCAAATCTTGGATTTAATGATTGATTAGTCCCTAGAATATTTCATGCCTAAGAGTTCGATCTATTCTAATGGCGCTGAAAACAGCTATAAGGTTCCATTTGAGTCAACAACATGAGAGGAAAGAAGAGAGGTTTTAATGGAGGAAGAGAGATGAGTTAAGATATTTAATTAAGTAAATCTTTTAGTTTAAAAAGAGACAGAGGGAGAATGCAGAGTACTAGAGGAGGGAGGGAGGGAGGAGAATTTTAAAATCTTACGAAACTCGTTAAATAAAAATAAGATTTAATAATAATTTTGGTCATTTTATATTATCTGCCATTTTAAATTCAAACAGTTTTGTTCTCTTTTTTTTTTTTGTCACTAAAAATCGGTGTGATGTTCATTTATTAACTTGCACTTTTCTATTTATAACATTATATAAAAAGTTCATATATGTGGTGATTTGTCACGTTTAACAAGTATACTATTTATGAGTTTGTGGTACTTTAAAGAGATTGATTGTATTTTGGTTTGGTACCCTGATTTCAATTTGGTTGATTGTAAATTGGATAGAAAAAATATCGGTACCTGTACATGTCACTTATTTTCTGACATGGCAAGAATCTTTCCTAAGTTAGCCTAATCGATTAGGTAGATATTCTAATTGATTAGGAAGTGCCAAATTTCATTGATTGTTTCTTTTTTGAGCAAGTTTTTTTCTCTATATATGGAGACTTTCTCTCTTTTCTCAACACACCAATTTTATGAGTTATCATCTCTTCTATCTTATTTATTCTCATTCGTTTATAATTTTTATCCATTGGTCATTGCCTTATTGTTAAGAGAGTGAAAATATTCATCTAAGAGTCACGGTGTTTTACTGTTGTGCTTAATTTGTTTATTGAAGAGCGTATTTCTCGGGATATTGTAATAGATTTGAAGGCTATAAGTTAAACCTATAAAAGCTTGGGATAATGTTATTGTGTTGAACCGTGCAAAAGCTTAAGTTGTTTGAGTAAGTTTATTGGATTGATCTTGGGCAAATGCTCAAGTTGTTTAAGGTGGTTAGGATGATCCATTAAAAGTTCAAGTTGATTTTAATGGAAATCTCAAAAGGAAACTCTTATGGACTGAATAGGCCGCATGATTTAAGACTTAACCAGTATAATCTCTGATGTGATATTTCTGACCCTATTTTTTTTATGTTCGTGACTTTTAGCTTTTCCGCTATTATTTATCTTTTTTGCTGTTTATTCTCTGTTTATCTCTACTTCTGATATAATTCATTTTAAATCATTTTTTTTTTCAAATAAAATAAAATACGAATATCACAATTCAACCCCGCTTATGTTTGGAGTCACTTGTTCAACAATATAGTCATTTGGTTGGAATCCTATCAGTATTAATTCTTTACACCAACACCAATATTTTTTTAATTATTGTTGATGATTTTCCCGCTTTACTTTTATTTTTTAATGAAAAACAAGACTAAAACAAGATTATGCATTGGAATTTTTTAACTTTCATTTGTATCCAATATTCTACTAAAGTCAAAATAATAAAAAGTGATAGTGGTTTAGAATTCAATATTCTCTTTATTCCTTCTTAGGTATCTTACATCTGACTTCATGCATAGAAACACTTCAACAAAATGCAATAGTTGAGAGAATACACAGACACTTATTTAATGTTACTCAATCTTTACTTTTCTACTATCATCTTACAAAATATTTATGGTCTTATGCTTTAATACATGTTGTTTTTCTTATTAATCGCTTATCCACCCCTTTTATTAATCAGAAAATCCCTTATGAACTATTTTTTAAACAATCTCCTACCTTTCTTAATGTAAAAGTGTTTGGTTGTCTCTTATTTGTCTCCATTTCAACTCAAAAGAGAGACAAATCAGACCATATAGTAAGAAAATGTCTTTTTTTTGTTTACAAAACTGGCACTAAAGGCTATGTTTTAGTTGATTTACACACATAATGTTTTTATCTTTAGGCATGTAATTTTTCATGAACATTTATTTCCACACACCAACCATGCATCTAACATAATTGACAACACCACTATTGATAATCTTGACTCTGCATGTTTTGATGATTCCTTTTTATCTTATGCCATATTTTCCCCTCCCCCACTAACATAACATCAAATAGTCCATATAATTCTAAAACTTGTTCATATTCAAGTCACTTGTATGAACCATGATTTAGAAAACCTTCTATAATATCAAAACCTCCAAATTATCTGCAAGATTTTCAATGTTTCAATATCACGATTGATGCTTTGAACCATTTATCCAAATTTCTCTCATATATTTGAATTCTAACTTTTTTCGTTTCTCTTACGTCTCTACTATTACTATTAATCAAGAATCACATAGTTATAAACATGATGCTTAGATTGACAATTGGAAATCTGCTATGAATAATGAGCTTCAAGATCTTCATCTTAACAAAACATGTATCACCATTAATCTCCCTCCAAGTAAGAAATCCATTGGTTGAAAGTGGGTTTATAAAGTCAAATATCATGCGAATGGGACCATATAATATAGAGAGTTTGTCTAGTAGCTAAGGGGTATACTCAAATCAAAGGTATAAATTTCTTTGATATTTATTCTCCTATAACTAAACGTTTATAGAGTTTGTCTATTAGATTGCTTTTAGTAATTACTTCTTTTCAAAATTGGCATTTGTATTAACTAAACGTTCATATTGGTTTCTTACATGGTGATTTGGAAGAAGAGGTTTATATGCATTTATCACATGTACTCTCTTCTTCCAAACCAAGCTAAGTTTGCAAGTTGACTAAAACCATTTATGAATTGAAACGGTCTAGCAAACAATGGTTTTCCAAATTAAGCAATGCCTTATTAAGTAAAAACTATGTGCAATCCAGATCTGACCATTCTTTCTTCATCAAACGTTCAAATAATTCCTTAATCGCTTTATTAATTTATGTAGATGATATTGTTTTGACTGGTAATGACATAGGTGAAAGTAATACCTTGAATTCTTATCGTAACCACAATTTTAAAATTAAGGACCTATGACATCTAAAATACTTCTTATGATTAAAGATATCTAGATCTCATAATGGTATTCATTTATGTGAATGTAAATATGCTTTTGGTCTTTTGTCTGTTATATGTTTATTGACTTCTAAGTCTGGCTTCTCTCATATGCAATTAAGTATAAGTTTACAACAAAATTCTTAAACACCATTTTTAGTTCTTGCACCTTATAGAAAGTTGGTTGGTAAACTCGTATATCTCGCTAATACTAAACCCGATCTCTCGTACGTAGTATATTAACTCATCCAATTCATGAGTTAACCTATTTCTAATAAACTCTCTAAGTTTGTTTATTATGATACTACTCATTAGACGTCTTATACAAATAACCCTAAAAAATGATATTGTTGAAATGGAAACATTGTCGTATTGTTGAAATTGCTCACTTTCCTTTGATGCACGCTTCTATTTCCTAGTGAATTTTGGAGCAAAGCAATTCTAACTATTGTTCATGTTATTTATATAATTGTTGAGGAGTCTGGTAAATGAGTCATCTCTCTTATAAATGAGTCATCTCTCTTATAAATCCAACATACATCCCATACAAAGGCGATTTCGGACTTTAACCACTCACACTTGCACCCAACATTCTATCTCACAAGTGTGAGTCCCCCACATCCTATAACAGGATCCAACACCGGATTCAGCTCTTGCTCCCCCACCAAGCCGAACCATAGCTCTGATATCAGAGTTGGAGAGTCCGGGAGAGTCGGGAGGACCAATGAGACCAATGCTCCAGGACCACAAGAGAGGGAGACGCCACCACATATTCGCCTAAACTTTTAAGGTGATAGGTGAATGAGTCCTCTCTCTTATAAATCCAACATTTCACCTATTCATAGACAGTGTGAGATTTTTATCACTCACACTTATCGAGAAAAATGTTGGGCGCAAGTGTGAGACTTTAATCACTCGCAATTGTAAGAAAACTTAAAATCTAAATTTTCGAATAGAGGAGCAAAAGATTATTAAAACCTAAATAGAAGAATAAAAAAATTACATTTAAACCCATTAATAATTATAACTTTTTTTACATATCAATTACTTTTCAATTAATTTAATTTCATCTTTCAAAATTAATGTTACATATAAAATAAGCACACCTTAAAAAGACAAGTGGACATAATTTATAAAGAAAAATAAGTCAACAGGCATCTTAACTATTAACTATAAATGTACATTAAAAAATAAAATAAAAGACACGTTAAAAAATGGACTATTTTGTACACTTCATAAGGTGCTAGTTCACTACAGTGAAAAGTCACAAATGCCCTTAAATTTTGAAGATGTATTTTTGGACGTTCCTATGAAATTATTCTAGAGATTCATCTATGAATTAGTTTTTGGTATAAACGGGATGTGTCTCACTTACAAGATGCATTTCTTTAGTATGAAAAGGTAAAATCGAGTTTTCAGTATGTTCACTCTCATTCAATAGAGTGGATAAAATAAGACAATTGCTTATTTCATCCTACAAAGTAAAAAAAAATACCATATGAAAATCTGAAAAAAATGTCAATCGAATTCCGAAAATACATCTCTGAACGTACCCATACACACACAATTCATCTGTTTTGAGCTACACTCCAATTATATGACTAAATTTATTCCAAAAATATATCTCTGAAATGTCTCCGGAAATGCATTTTCGGAACCTATTTACTCTTCCAACATGTTGACATTTATACCAAACACACCCTCAAGGAGCAATTCCAGGAATATGAGGGATCTTTGGATTTAAAAGCTTTTCAAAACTAGATCTTCTCATTTGGGATTATGCATATAATTTCCTCTGAGCAAGTTATTGACTGGAGTTGAAAGAAGAAGAGTGTGGAATTGAAACCGATGAAGTATTGGAACTCTTTGAACTTGTTGGGGATGAATTATAGATTTGATAATTTAAATATTTATTGTTTGGTTCTTAAAAACATGTTATGTAAATAAAAGAATAGAGATAAATTTTGATCATAGTTATATCTATGTGTACCAGCACAAGAAGGTAATGTAAGCGGAATAATTTCGTGGATCAATTATATGAAATTAGAATACCAATACTTACTTGTTGTAAACATGATTTGAGAATAAGGATTGTTGTTATTGTCACACCTTAATTTGATCTCTGAAAAGATGAATGATTGGATCTTCCTCTGTATCTCACACTCACGTTCACAACTCTCAATGGGATAAGTTGTGGAGCCATCAGTTGTACTTCTGATTCCGTGATTACATAGGGGACCTAGCCAAATAATATATATATATATATATATATATATATATATATATATATATATATATATATATATATATATATATATATATATATATATATATATATATATATATATATATATATATATATATATATATATATATATATATAACCCTAGTCCCTACCCATTATGGGCCAAGGGTTAAAGGCCTACACTTTTGCCCAGACCAATCAAGTTTCATATATTCAGGCTTTAATTAAAAAGATCACTTAACTAATAAAGGAGCCTATATTTATGGACCCAATCACAATCACAATTAACCTGTTTTTTACAAACTAAATAACAATTGATTGTAGCCCATAAAATATAAATAAATCTAACATTCTCCCACTTGGGAAAAATCAATTGTGTAATTTTTATTTTTAAAAACATTTTGAAAACGACTCTCGGGTTAACGACTAATTTCTAAAATGCTGCCACATTTTAAGGAAATGCATGATTCCATGTTCAGTATCCGAATATGACTCCATTCAACAAAAGTCAAGCAGTATTGAATCATGGAGATTATTATATATTTCATTGACATAAAACCTTCCATGGTTACAGATACTACGGACTCAGTGAACTAGTTATCAGTGTGGAGTATGGCAATAAAGTAGATGTCGATGTGATCCAACAACCAATTGCTCAAAGTAGAAAATAATAATAATAATAATAATAATAATAATAATAATAATAATAATAATAATAATAATAATAATAATAATAATTGCATTGTCAATTGCTTAAAGTAGAAAATACTTGACAATTCAACACTTAAAGTGTTCAAATTAGATACAACACAATAAGGCAATGACTTAAAGAATAAACTTCCACTAACCAAGCACATCGAAAGAACTCACAATGCCCATGTTCTCAACATGGTTTTTGAACACAATGGGCCTAAGTCCATTGGTTAGGGGATCAACATACACGAAATAAGTACCAATGTATATTTCAAATCAAGTTCAAAACCAATTCATGGAACTAATTTATCACGAATAGTCCAACATTATCACACAATCCCCTTTGAGTGGAATGTGCAAATCTAGGTCACAACAAGGGTCAGAACCTCAGATGAGTTACTCACAGAGCATAAATTCGGTTCGAAAATCTATCTCCTTTAGGTAGATAAATTCTCTAAACCAAAGCACCTCCAGCAACTTCATCCACAAAATTTCAAGAATAAGCTACTCAATAAGCATACAATGGGTTCCTAAATTTATCTCCTTTGGGCAGATAAATCTCTTAGACCAAAGCATCTCCAATAGTAATATTATTAATTAACCACAATCTCTACATACAATTGTTCTCCTTTGGGAAGTCAATCATAGTAATGCCTGGAAACTCTTCCTCAAACTACAAAGAGCCTTTTATAAAATAAAAATAAGTGATATCACTTTGGTGGTGGTAATCACACACTAATATTAATAAAAGTTCTTGCATAGGAATTAATTTTCTCTTGCCTAAAATTAAACAATATTCATTCCATTTAAACATTTGTCATCAACACTAGTAATTTCAATATTATAAGAGATATTGCACATCATTTCAAAATATTTGACAAATCAAATACTTATATCACAACATCAATATGACCAAAGTGGACTAGAAGAGTGATACTTCACTCCAACATATTTAAGTATTATTATAGGAGGAAAAGGTGTCTCTGATTCCATTATATGTACGACTAGTAATTTTAATAAGACAATTATTTTTGGTAAAAAAAAATAAGACAATTATTTAACTCTAAGTTACAGTATAATTTAGCCACACCATCCTCTTAGTTCTCCACTGATGTAAAAAGAATCCAATCCTAAAGTCTAAAATAAAAGGGAGAGCAACCCCAACAATGGATGTTTAAATTATATATACAATAATGACTTTTGTTCGATATGAGTGCTAGCAACACTCTCTTTTCAACACTCTCTCCAACACTCACTTTCTTATTGGTTAGAACATGTGTGAGTCTCTCACTTTGGAAATGGATCCTGCATAAAGTGGTAGGACCCACACATGTTTGAACCAATAAGAATGTGAGTGTTGGAGAGAGTGTTGAAAAGAGAGTGTTTCTAGCATTTCTCTTACTACTAATTAAAATAATTAAAACCAGATCGAATATGAAAATGGTGTATTCACCGGTTTAAAATTTAAAGGTTTAATCGAAATTTGACATAGTTCGAATTGGTATTTTCCATAATGAATCCATACTGACTTGTAAGGTGAATATGGTCTCCCACATATAACACTCTTTCATGTCGTAATATGTCCATCGTGGAACTTAACAATTTTCTTCGTTAAAAAATAAGATTTTTTATTTACTCTCAAAATACAATACTAAAGAATAACCTTGGAGCCAAATTTAATTAAAATATCATATATTAATTTTATAGAAATATCAATGGAACAATAAAAAATAAAAACAAGTTAGGAATATCTTGTGATCACACACCAAGATAAATTTCTATCTAACAATCAATTTGATAATCATAAGTTTCTCGTAAATATGAGGAAACAGACAGATATGGAAATTACCATTTAAAGGTGGAGTCGCAAAATAATAATAAAATACAGTCAAATAGCTAGATAGCTTAAATAGTGTGAATCATTAACATTTCTCATGTGAAAGAATATTAAAAATTAATAATATTTGGAATTAGAATACCAATTCTTATTTGTTGTAGACATGATTTGAGAATAAGGATTGTTGTTATTGTCACCTTAATTCGATCTCTAAAAAGATAAATGACCGAATCTTCCTTTGTATCTCACACTCCCGTTCACAACTCTCAATGAGATACGTTGTGTTATATTTTAGATTTTGTGATTACAGAGGGACCTAGCCAAATAATATATATAACCCTAGTCCCTACCCATTATGGGTAGGGGTGGGAATAGGCCAGGCCGGCCTACAGGGGCCTACGGCCCAGCCTACATAGGCCTAGGCCAGGCCAGGCCTATTTAATAAAGAGTCCAGGCTTAGGCTTTTTTAAAAGCCTATTATATTAAATAGGCCAGGCTTAGGCTATTGAAAAGGCCTATGAAGCCTTATAGGCCGGCCTATATTTTCATATATATTAGAGATATGTTAAATAAGTTGGTTCATGTATGCATATATATTAGAAAAAAAAGCTAAATAGGCTACCCTATCTGTTCTGGACTGGGCCAAGACTTGGCCCAATCCACTTTCGGCCCACTGGACCTTCGAGGCCCAAACCAGGTTGCACCCTCCATCACGTGAAATGGTGCTCGTCACCCCCTTGCTCGGCAAAGGTGCTCCTCGCTGACATCCCTATCGAGGACCATGCTCCCCGCGAGCACCCTCCTCGCCAAGGACCCTGCTCCTCGTGGGACTCCTCCATACTCAATCCTCCGAATACTACGGAGCCCACGTGGCCCCTATAAGACCGCGTCTCCCTTGGATTCCGGAGCGGTTAACCAGGACAGAGGGCATCACGCACCTCCGATATTTCCGCCTAGAAAACCTGGCAGTCTCCTAGTTGGGCCTGGAAATCCAGTCCACTAGCGTGATCATGGCCCAGCGCTGGGGGCTATAAATACCCTCTCTCAGTAGAGGGTCAGGTATTCAATTCTCTTCTAACCTTAGCTAGTACTTGCTCTCCTTTGCTCCTCTACTCACTTTGGCATCGGAGTACCTTGCAGGTACACCCCCCCTCTCACTTCACGAAGACCCAGCATCCGAGCAGGCCTTGACGACTCTTCTGATCAGGTACGATCACTATATATATATATATATATATATAAAACAAAAGCTAAATACGTTCACTTATATATGTATATATAGGCCGACCTACAAGACTTCTTAAGTTATATAGATTAATTAAAAACTTTAATGGAATACAGGCTTTTTAAATAGGCTTTCAGGCCAGGCCAGGCTTTTGAAAAGGTCAGGCCAGGCCAAAAAACTGAGCCTATGATAGGCCTTAGGCCAGGCTTAGGCCTTTTAAGTTTATCGTAGGCCAGGCTCAGGCCTTCTAAAGCCTAGCCTAGCCTAGCCTATTTCCACCCCTAATTATGGGCAAGGGTTAAAAGCCCACACCAATCAGGTTTTAGATATTCAGGCTTTAATTAAAAAGATCACTTAACTAATAAAGGAGTCTATATTTATGCACCCCATCACAATCACAATTAATCTGTTTTTTACAAACTAAATAACAATTGATTGTAGCCCATAAAATATAAATAAATCTAACTGGTAAATGAGCTTTAACACGAAGTTTAAATCGAAATAAAGAAGCCATCAGATGTTTCCAAAAGTGTAATTATGAATTAAAGAGATACATTTCTAGAATAAATTCAATCTACTATTTGAGACATGGGTTAAAAATAAATATATTATGTATTTTTAATGTGTTCGAAGATACATTTTAGAATTTTAAAAATATTTTTGATTTTTCACGAGGATGGGAAAGCAATCCACATGTTGTTTTAGCAATTCCCTAAAATAATCTTTAAAAAAGAATAATAAACTCTATGAGGCCGAAAGTAAAATGGGCTTGAAGGCCCATGTTTTGAATCCACAAAATACGAGCCCGCAAGTAACATTAACCCTAACCATACAAATAGACCATGACTTTCTCTCTCAGAAGTTTCAAGCCGATAGCCGCACCAGAACCAATCGAAGCCAGAAGGAAAAACCTAAATTCATCAGAATGGGTGAGTCGGTTATTATTTTCAATCTTATCCGAAACTCCATAGAAACTGGTTCCGATTACAGTGTCAGTGAAAGGTTTACACGAACCTGAGATGTTAAATTTGTACGTGTTTGAAATGCAGGTAAGGTTCATGGATCTTTGGCTCGTGCCGGAAAAGTGAGAGGGCAAACTCCTAAGGTTGCAAAGCAAGACAAGAAGAAGAAGCCACGCGGTCGTGCTCACAAGCGTATGCAATACAATCGCCGATTCGTCACCGCTGGTAATTTTTTTAACTTTTGATTTGAATATTTTTGCGTTAAACTTAGATGATCGTAAATATCTTATTTTCGTATTGAATTTTTATGAGGGTAGGGTTTTGATTTTGTGTTTTATTTTTTTGTGTGCTTGTAGTTGTGGGATTCGGAAAGAAGCGTGGACCTAACTCATCAGAGAAGTGAGGATGATGCATCATAGTGGAAGGTTTTTTGATTAGCTTGCAGAATGTACTTTTTATTTTTATTGAAGACAGAGTTTTGATTGAGGAACTATTGAATTTCTGACTGTTTAAATGAAAGAGATCTTTTTGTTCTAGTTGATATCGAAATTGTGCAAAGTTTATTGTTTGTTGTGATTGACTGTGTTTTAATTTGAAATTGGTTAGGCTTTAAAGCTTAACTAATGTACTCGTTTAAACACTCTTTTTCTACTAATTAAAGTTTGTCCTTTATAGGCATTGAAGTGTTTCAGTTAGCTTAGAATGCTTCAACCAGAGACATCTAACCTAAGAGTTCTAATTCACCCGAATATGTGAAATTGTCTTATTGATATGCGGGCGGGCTTTGTGGCTGCCAACTCCTTATCCTTCTTTTGTAATGTGTCCTATTTTTAATAGCTATGTTTGGGTGATTAGTAATACCATTCAAATGGAAACAAAGCCTTCCACTGCACCTAGTTAGGAGTTAGTAGTTTGTGTGCATTATAAGTATATTAGTAATACGATTCTGCATTGTTAGAAATTGTTAAGTAATTAATATCTTATGTTTTGAGAGAGTTGTTACTATAGCCTGATTGTCATTCCTAAACTTCACGCCTTCATCTCAAACTATCTCATCTGTACTAGCATTGCAATGGCTGTATCATTTATGGACTCTAGGAGTATATAGTATATGTATATGTTCTTCATTAAAATATATTGTATTTGCTAAATACTTCCGCTGATTTCAATTTGGGAACATCTACTTCAATGAAGTCTTGGAAGGTAGAACTAGATCAAGAATTATAGATTTAAAAGTTAATGTTCTGTAACAGTGAAATCAATTTTTTTTTCCAGTATACCTTACTGAACACACATTTTAACACTTTTCATCCGAAGAAAATGGGTCATGAGTGTTAAGAAAATTGTCTGTTAGTTTATTTTCATGGTCTGTTGGAAGTGTGCATTTGTATAGTTAGTTTATATGAAAATTGTTTTGAAGAATGAATTTATATGAAAATTTTGGTAATTTTTCGAATGCAAAATTTCTCAACTAATTTATGAAAATCTGAAAAAAGCTTGTTATTTTTCCGAACTTTATCCTCGTCCACCCGTTGATAAAAACAAAGTCGTACTGCACATTGTCTTACGTGTCCCAATGCATTTGTGCTTTGTTTGATTACTCTACAAATTTGCATTTTTAACCAATGTTTAAAATACATAATGAAATAAGACTCGACTCGAGTAGACATCTCTTTTAGAGACTCCTTATTCTATTATTCACACACTATCCCGGTCACTAGGTTTATGAAGACTACTGCTATTTATGACTCGAATTCCTCGTGATCATGTTGTATCTAAATTTAACCAAGTAACAACCATTCTGATCCAATGGGTTGGAAGGATGGGGGAAAATGGGATCATTGAGACAAGGAACAAGAGTTGGCGAAATATACTTTTGAAGATAGCTGTGGCCGAGATAATCTATGAGATATAGAAAAGAAAAGGCACAATGAGATCATTTTTTTCCAAAAGACTTGGGATCTTAATTTGAAATTTGTGATTATAAAGAATGTAACAGATGTAGCTTGCATAAGAAGCTAAAAATCTACATTACCGGGATCTAAGTATGAGTTATACTTATTGACTTTTTGAATTTTGAAAAGTAATGCTTTTTCTCAAAAAAATAAAAAAAAAAACCATTCGGATCCCCTACCAACTTATTTATCCTCTTGAAACGAGTAAAAAAGGCACAACCAAGATAGCTTGATCGAAGTAAACGTAATACCTCAATAGGGAGCATTGTCTAAAATAAAATTGTAGCAAGAAAAGCTAATTACTCTCCTGATTAGAGCTGTCAAATAAGCCCTATAATTAAAAGCCCTAATTATTTGGCCCCATTAAAGCCCTATTATATTGAGCCCCTAATTATTAAGATTTATTTTGGGCCCTAAAATTTTAGGCCCTTTACATAATACATTTTTTTTTGGCCCCATTGAAGGGGCCTTATTTTATTCAAAAAACTCACAAAACGTTCATTTCCTCCTGTAGCACAATAGCACTATACGATACGAAGACTCTTTATACTCGTTGGAAATTTATCTTCTCAATATATAAATTCTTGGAGTTATTTGAGGTGTATACAGAATATTTTAACATGTCTTATGTTATATCCTAAGATCAACTTTGTGTGGCTTTATAGAATCGGTGCATTATGAAATGTTTCATTATGATTGGTGCATATGTTCTAAGAGTTGTTGGTTTTTAAGATTTTAGTTCTTTTTGTTTTCTTGTACTCTTCCCATTAATAAAAAAACAAGTAGTTGCACAAAAGAATAAAAATAAGATTGTAGTTTTTTATATACTAAAATATATTTTTTATTTTTGAAGTTTTTTGTTGGAAAAACTTTTTTTAAAAACTTTTTTTTTTGGAATTTTTTAACAGAATTTTTAATTTTTTTTTTAAATTTTTTTAAAAAACTAATTTAACGGTTGTTTGTTTTTTTAAAATTTTAAACATATTTTTAAAATTTTTTATTTAAAAGTTATTCATTTTTTTGATTTTATTCTATTTTTTAAAATTAAGTTTTTTATGTTATTTGGGGCCTTATAGCCCTCTTTCAAATTTTAGGGCCTTCTAACATTGGGCCCTATGTATTTGAGGGCTTACTATTTTAAAATTATTTTAGGCCCTCTTATTATAGGGGCTAGGGCCCAAATTAATTGGCCCCTTAAATTGACACCTCTACTCCTGATGCATACTAAACTAAACAACACTTACATAAAATGTTACTGAGGGAAATATTCTCATGGACTCCAAATTTTTACACTTGGGAATAATGCAACCACATTGGTCCCATTGGGAGTGGCAGGAAAATACCTATGCTCTAACCAAGATGTAGTTGTGACAAATATATAATCCCCACTAAGGTTTCAAAACCTTTGGAAAAAGGCAGAGTTGAAACCATTGAACTCTAAAGATTTATCTATAAGGTGGGAGTGTTACTTCAACTAGTTTGAACCAGTTGAACTAAGAATTAAAAAGAGTTGGAGTGTTTATGTCTTGAAAGTGAAAAAAATATAGTGTTATTTATTACAACAATTTGAAGAAGGAAGATAAGAATGTATTCATGTCATTATTTTAGAAAATAATTTTTAATTTATTATAAATTTAATTTAATTTAATAGAAATCATGGGGTAGTGGTGATAATGAATAATTGAGATTTATTCTTGTATTGTTTTCATTTTTTCTTATTAATAACCATATTTCAAAAATAATATTTGTTTGGAATACTATTATTCAAGGACTATTCAAGGGGTGTGGCGTTAAGGTTAACAATATGTTTACACTTACTTTAAATAAAATTTAGGATCTAATCACGAATAATAGAGAATAATAGAGGTTGGTGTATAAGAGACGAACTCGGGAATTTCATTAGAGCTGGAGTGGCATGGGATCCAGGTAATCTTTCTGTTCTTGAAGCAGAAGCTTTAGCCCTCAAAGAAGCTATCCAAGGTGTTATTCCGTTAAATATTGATCGAGTTATTTTCGAAAGTGATTCCCTTCAAGTGGTGCAGGCTTTCCACTCTGTTACCGTAGGATTTTCAGAGTTTTATACTATAATAAGAGATATTCAGTTGTTATTACAAAATTTCCCTAACTTTGAGGTAAAGTTTGTCAAACGTCAAGCGAATATGGTTGCTCACTCGTTAGCGAAGGCGGCCAATTCTTGGGCTAGGCGTAGTATTATTAATGTAATTCCTCCTTGTATTGAACTTTTGATTATGAATGAGAAAAGTTAGTTTTGCTTTGGTCAAAAAAAAAATCACGAATAATACTATTAAACTTAAATAGAGCATTAAAGGGGATGTGAGGGTTAACATGTCTAAATGTAAAAAGATTGACAGCTCGATAAATGATTGTAACATAATGGATGAAACCACGGCAGGTTTTAAGTTCACTTGGAAAGGGTCTGGGGGTGGGAAGAAACCATATTTTCAAAAAGTTGGATATGATGCTCTGCAAGGTTAATTGGAGACTCAGTGCTTTAGAAGTAATTGCCAACGTTTTGCCTTTGATTCAATCTGACCATCATCTTCTATTATTGTTATGCTTCAAGAGAATACTACTAACTCTCCTAATAGTTCTTTTAAATTTGAAGCGGCTTGACTTATGCACTTATGCATGAAAATTTTGAATCGTGGTTGCATGTGAAATGGCTAAATCGCAGAGAGCTAGTTAAGATGTTGGAAGGTATTACTATTATTAAGGGATGAAACAAAGATATCAATAGAAACATGTTCGGACGTAAGAAGGAAATCTTAGCTAGGTTGAATGTCATCACAATAACTTGCATTATGGATATAATAGATACCTTGAGATTCTTGAGTGTGATCTTCAAACCAATTGACTCAAACTCTTTATCGGAAGAATGTCTTAAGTTTCAATCAAAAGTCAAGAGGTAACTAGATTACCAGTGGTAAAAGTAACACTAAATATTACCACTCTGAGACTATTGTGCATAGAAGGAAGAATAAAATCACGTCGCTTTATGTGAAAATAGAGATTGGGAGTTTGACACTAGAAAGCTCAGAGATGGCTATGAGACATTGTTCATATCATTTTCATGATGGCTAGGAGTTTAGGGAGTTTTTTGTTTCCTTTTTCTTTTATCTGAATTATTTTGAGGATTATTGGGTAAGTCTAAGCATGATGCCATCAATTGTAGAAATTATGAAGCTTTGTTTGAAACGAGTCCCAAAAAAGTTCCAGAAGAGGATGGTTTGCCAACGTTTTTCTACCAACATTGTTGGGATATTGTGGCTCTTTCTTTACTAGTGAGTAGTGTTGGGAAAAACCGCACTGTGACTAGTTCTATTACTAATACTCTTCTAATACTCATATGTAAGATTGACCACCCAGAGTTTCTCATTCAGTTCCATCTATTGCTACGTGCAATGTGATTTATAATCTAGTTATTAAAATAGTAGTGATTCGTGTGAAGCCTTCGTAGAATAATGTCATCTCTTCATATCAATTTAATTTTGTTTTTGGGAGAAATATTCATCATAATATTATTATTGTTCAAGAGATTTCACACGATGAAAATAATGAAAGAGGAAAAGGTTTTTCATGTCAATACCAATTTATTTGAAGAAGACTTGTGACAAATTGAATTAGAACTTTGTCACGCAATGTCGTCAAGACGGTAAGTTTCTGTTAGACGCTACGCTTACGTATCTAGAGGGGGTAAATAGATACCTCAGAATTTATTCGGATTTCCTTTAAAAATTATGGCGAAAGCGTTTAGGGATTGACTCGCGTCTATTCCGAACCGCGACGCGCGACGGGAAATATTATATATGTTTTTTTTTTAAAACCACAAGCTGATTATGATGTGATGATGAAAACTATTAGAGAATCAACAAGTTATAATGCTATAAATCGATTAAGTGTTTGCTTGATTAAACTTGTTTTCAATGACTTTTATTTATGAGGAAATCAATATATCAAACACTTCGTGATAATGTCCAAATTGAACTATGAATCAATGTGTGATGACTTGTGATGTTTATACAAAATCTTATCACACAAGTTTAACACTTGATACGTTAATCAATTTGCAATTATGACCAGAAATAAGCACAACGTAAACGAAAAGATAAAAGCAATAAGAACACTATATTTGTTCAGGCAGTTCGTCGATCGTCCTCGCTACGAATACATCTGCCCCCAATTCCAAACGGGAATTGGGTTGTCTTTCATTATGATTGAAAAGAGTTTATACAAAGAAGATAACAAAGCAATAACGATAAACCGAATATGTTGATTCTTTGTATCTTCTTTCCCTTGATCTTGAGCCAGATCAAGTATCTTCCAAGAGCTTATCTTTGATTCCCTTTCTGCAGTGTTGTGAATTGCTCGAACCCTTGTTCTTCACCTTCTACACTCATGTGAATCGTTGATGAAGCCTCTTGACAAAACCCCCAAAATTCATCAATCTTGGAGGACAAAATCCGCAAATTTTATTCACCAATAACCCCACAAATCTTCACCCACTGGGAACCTTCAATTCTTTTCCATGGACGTTATCGATCTTGATCACAAACCCTCACCACAAGAATTGTTGTGTGTAATTGTGTTGGAGTTGAGAAGAAGAAAGAAGATGAGAAGACTTTGTGTATCTTTCAGTTGTTGGTGTTGGAAAAAAAGCTTGAATAATTAACTCAGAATGATATATATATATATATATATATATGTGTGTGTGTGTGTGTGTGTGTGTGTGTGTGTGTGTGTGTGTGTGGGCGCGCGCGCGCGCGCATAATTTGGGAGGTTTTGAAGTGATAGGTCGACCTACTTCATTGATTGGGTCGACCTGTTGAGGCTCTGGGTCGACCTAAAGGCAGTTGGTTTTGGTTCTTGTGACTTTTCTTCATTTTAGGTCGACCTAGGTATATGATTGAGTCGACCTAAATGGAACAGAGGTGAAACTTCTCTATTCTCTTCATTTTGCGTCGACCTAAGAACATGGTGGATCGACCTATCTGAGACAATTTCTTCTGCTGGATGAATGAAGCATTATAGGTCGACCTAGACTTGTGGTGAGTCGACCTAAGATGCCTTTAGAGTGCCAAAATCTTGCTTTTCCTTATGTCATTCACTTGTAGCTTGATATTTGTTCAACTATGATGTTTGCCATGAATCGAAAACTCTTGGTGAGTGTATACTTGCACTTACAGTTTCTAGAAGAATTAATTAATATAATTTAACATTGTATTGCTTAATTGACTTTTAAAATTTTACAAATAGAGGAAAGTTTGATAGCTTTGCTCCATGTAAAGATATTCGTCTAGGTGAGCAAACTTATTGTATCAAACATTGTTTAAATCAATTTTTTTCAAGCCACTGGCCTAAAGATTAACCCTAATAAGACTAAAAAAGTTATCCTCAACTTCGACATGAGCTTATGCAGCGTATAGGATTGAGAGAATCCTCCGGCTTAGGAAAGTTTATTGGGGAAAACATTATCCCTGATAAAAAGTCTAGAGCATATTTTGGCATATTACTAAACAAGTCGCATAAGTGATTGGAACAATGAAGAATTACACCAAGTCAATTTTTTTTAAGTTATATCCCTTACTCTCATATGTAGTATGCAATAATTCTTACAACAATTGATAATGGGTTAGAAAAATTAAAATGATAATTTATTCGGAGAGATAATGAGATAACCTGTAAGGCATCTCATCGGTTGATAAATTTGTTGCATACCCAAGGAGCATGTTGGTTTAGACATCAAACATCCTCAGATATTGGATAAAAAAATTTCTCTCTAAAATACTTTAGAACTTAGACTAACCCTAATAAATTATGGTGTCATGTTTTCATTAAAAAGTATGACATGAATTAAAACTTGTGGGAGAATATAGTTTGTTAGGCGAATGATTCACCTTTATAGGAAGCTTTAGTGAAGGTTCGGGACCAAATTTAGAAAGAAAAAAATTGAAAATTTGAGGGTGAAATATGACCAAATTTTGACTTGACCATTGGACTCCAACATAGTGACCCCTTTTCTTCAATTTGGCTAAAACTGATATGATTTTAGATTTATATTGATTAAAAAGATGTGATCAATAGATGAAGGAAATTGAACCTTGATCTACTTCAAAACTGGTTCAATATTGAGATGGTTAATCTCGTAAATGTTATCCCCTCTATACATGAGGATGGTGCAAACAAGATAGGGTGGGGTGAATACAAGGATATTGAATTTTATGTTAGAAATGCATATAAATATCTTTTTTCTCCTACAACTGTTGTTGCTATTGATATTAACTGGAATATAATTTGAAAGTGGAAAACCCCTAATCTAATCCAGCCTATCATTTGACTTATGACACATGAGAGATTTTTAATAAACTATAAACACATCAGAGATTTTTGACAAACTATAAACGTCACAAGTGAAACCCAACAATTTGTAAAAAAAATTGAAAAGATCTTGTTTCTTTTAATAAAATGACTCAATTTTACTCTTATTTTTGTAGGGACTGAACTGCATACAACCTTAAAGAGGACATTGTGGGTATGTTATCTTATTGATACTTGTGGAAGTGGAGCAACAGAGAAATTTTTGAAGATGGCTTTGGGTGTTCAAAAAATTCAAAAAAAAAAACAACCATGCATTTAGTGAAGTAAATAGAGAAGGGCTACGTGTAAAGAATGATATTAGGCTTTTGTGAGTGAGCCACCTAATTCTACTCAAATTTAATTCAGATATGTATCTCCGAAATATTTTATAACACGGAAAAAGAGAGTATATGGATGAATAAATACAAAGTCAACTAAATAATTAAAATTAAAAAATACAATTACAACTCAAATAAGAAACTATTAAATTGAGTCAAAAACCTATTACAAGAATGGTAAAAAAACTATTAAAAGAATGAGACACTATAATTATCACTAAAAAATTATTCAACTAAATTAAAATACAACATGATTTATTGTTAGATACAAACAATTTTGTTCTCACTCTAAAACCATTTTTAAATTAACATCACTAAATAAATTTTTTTATATGGTTTTTAAAATAATTTAAAAACATTTTCTATAGTAGCTTTATAAAAAAACAAGAATAAAATCAAAGAATGTGGATTCCAAATAAATCTGCAGGGTGTAAAAGATCAGAACTCAGCCGAGCCAGGTGTTCTAGGAAAAGGAATCACATCTCTTATATTGTCCATTCCTGTTGCAAACTGGATAAGTCTTTCAAAACCCAAACCAAAGCCAGCATGAGGAACTACAAACAAGATACAGTATAAAAGTCACTGGCGAGTTAAAAGTAGAAAGACAGTAAAATGCTAATTTAGTTAATTTCTTACACATAATAATACTATCATATACTATTCTAATTAACGACTAAAGGACACATTATTTGAAATTTATTTGAGTAGATAGAGCACTGATTAGCAAAAAAAAAAAAAGAAGTAATCTATTGTTTTAGGAACTGTGGTTCATAATTTGACAATGGAGAACTCGAGAAAAGAGGCTTAAAGAGAAAGAAGTCAGACCTGATCCATATCGACGCAAATCAAGATACCACCAATATGCTTCCTTATTCAACTTTAAATCATCTAAACGAGCTTCTAAATGCTCAAGTCGCTCTTCTCTTTGGCTTCCACCAATAAGTTCACCAATCTAGCAAGGAGAGAGTGAAACTAAATCATAACAACAGTAATATAGTTCTGCTAGTCCAAAAACAAAAACATACTAGAAATTACAATGGTCTATCAGGCTTCACCAGCCCATGATCATTAAACTGTATATATACCTTGGAATAACTCCTCTGTTATTTTCACTGGACAAACAACCCAAGCCCAGCTTAATAACCTTAGTCAGACAAAATCCAAACCAAACCCAAGTTTCTACTCTTTCGGATAGTACTGAGAATTTGTTACTTACAAACACTACTCTATAGTGGTTATATATTAGATATATCTTATAATTACCTTTGGAACCAACATGTCCATAGCTGCAACTGTCTTTCCATCATCATTCTGACGCATATAGAATGCCTTAATATCCTGAAAACGTTGAATAGAAAATGTTGAAAATGTTTTTCTTAACTTTTTTAGGCCTATATATATTGCCTCAAGGATAGTATTTCTTATTCTTTCATTTACAGTGTCATCCATTTTAAATGATATTCACAATGCCGTTGTTTATTGTCTTTGGTGTACTGTAGCTTGGGCACAGTGAACAGAAAATGAGTGCGAAAAGTAGCATGCCTTTGGATAGTCTCTGATTATAACTGGGCATCCACCAAATGCCTCTTCAGTTATATAACGCTCGTGTTCACTCTGCAGATCACAGCCCCATTTCACCTATGCAGCCAAGTAGAAGAATATGTCAAATACAATTTGGAAGTGCCTTACAAATATAAAATTATAAAGCTAATACAACAATAACAGCAAGCACTTTTGTCATTGGACTAGGTTAGTTACACATATCGATTGTCAATAATGGTAATAGTGTTTTGAATAGTGTAGCCAATTTTAGATTGTGAACCAATCACAGGCTAGAATTGGACAGTGAATGTCCAAGGACAGGGAGAGCAGCCACAAAAGAAACTACACAACATCCTCTAGTTCAATGGGCCACAGGCTAAAGCTCTTTCTTTCACCTGCCTCGAGTTTCCAACTCTAGTCAAGAAAATGTGAAAGCATAATATTGAGAGTACATACTGCAACTGTTCAGAAATGTTAAAATTTTAACACTCACATTAATAAAATCTATAGTTAAAAATTAGTGATTTTGCTTTTGCCCAATCACCATGACAAACTTTTCTAGATGATTATCTTTTTTATTGATATACATCTCTATCACCAGTGATTTTAGGGGTGGCAAAACGGCCCGCCCGCCCCGCCCGCCGCCCGCCCCGCCTTAAGCCCGCCAAAAAACGAGCGGGGCGGGCATGCCCGCCAAGTGAAATGGGCATACAAATCATGTCCGCCCCGCCAAGATGGCGGGTTGGCGGGCGGCGGGCTTGCCCGCCTATTTTAATTTATATTTTTTTTTCATTTTTTAAATAGATTAATAATTTTTTTTACCTCTTAATTAAATTTTTCACTTATTTTTTAAAACAATTTTTTATAAAAGCAACTTTTTAACAAATTTTACTTAAAATAATATTACATATATTTACAAATAAATATATAAAATAAACCATTAAGAATTGAAATTACTAGAATTAACTAAAAAAGAGGGAATTTTGGAGGAGGGGCGGGCTTTTGCGGGCGGCGGGCATTGGCGGGGCGGGCATGGCGGGCGGAGGGTTTTGGCGGGGCGGGCTTTGGCGAGCGGCGGGCCTAAATTCCCAACCCAACCCGCCATTTTTTGGCGGGTGCGCGGGCGGCCTGGCGGGCCACGGCCCGTTTTGCCACCCCTAAGTGATTTAGAGTTTAATACTCTTTTGTTTGTTCCTTGTAGATTTTGTTCTGTTTGGCTTGCCTTTTGTGCTTTTTTTTTCTGGTTTTTTTGAAGTACTTCTGGTACTTCTTCTTATCTATGGATTTTTGGTTTCTTATTTAATATACCATTTTCTTCGCCGTTAAAAAAAACAGAGCTTACTTGTGATCTAGAGTCTAAAACAAAGTATCCGCTTTCAACTATGGAAGATGAAAGGCATAAAACAAATGCAAGAAAATGAGGTGAAAAAGAAACAGTCAAATAAAAGTGTATGCATATTGAATAGGTTTGTTACTGGAGAAAAAATAGACAAATGCATTACCGGGAATTCAAATTTCTTATTTGCTCGTGATAGCAGGTCTACCGCTTCAGTGTAAGTTATTTGCAACACGTCTTTCTCTGCTACATTCTTTTCACAATGCAACAAAAGATTACACAAAGTGGGTGCTAGTAATTAGAATAAACATTTACAGGTAAGAATCAAATAAAGACCAGTAATATGATGGTTACACTGAGAGCTCATACACTCAATCGATCAATGATTCCTTTATCAATCCATGTATTAAAAAACTCCATGTCTTCCTTGCAGTTATCGAGAATGTGTCTTATCTTCAAGAAACAAACACATGAAGAACACAAGCTTTAACGCGAGAAATAATGAAATTGAACTTCAAAAAATAATCTAAAGAACATGGTACTCAATAATAATTGTGAAAGGTTACATACAACAAATTGGAGATAGGCAGTTGCACAAGCCATGTCATCATTTAGATCAGCAAATGCAAGCTCCGGCTCAATCATCTGTAGAAGCAAAAAGATACCTATTCTTTGGATTTTGTTTCACAAGTCATGTATAAGAATGACAGATTTGATTAAAAAAATGTATAAGAATGCTAGATAAAACTCAAACATTAGACTAAGAAACAAAAATACTGAGGTCATGGTTTCAATCTCTAGCAAAGGAGAAAAAATAATACTAACTACTAACAATGTGCCATTAAAAAAAGAGAAACGAAATCACTGACCCAAAATTCAGCCAAGTGCCTCGAAGTGTGAGAATTTTCTGCTCGGAATGTGGGACCAAATGTATACACCTGCATCAGTAAAGACTCAATTTATTTCAATTTGATTCTTACATGCTGGATTTTAAATAAGACTGATGCATGTACAAAATAATAAATAAATAAAATGAAAAGGAGAGAAGGTGATGTGTATTACATCAGAAAGAGAAGTAGCATAAGTTTCCGCATTAAGTTGGCCTGAAACAGTCAAAAATGCTGGTTTTCCAAAAAAATCCTGACACAGAATGGCTCCAATTAGAATATGTAAAATACAATGACCACATTGCACTCATATTGGCTGTTGACAACTAATATCAAAAGAGAACAGATATGCATATGACTCACTTGTGACCAATCAATTAATCCGTCCTTCATTTTTGGAATAGCATCAACTGGAGAATCAGTGGTTTCATGAGAATTTGGTATCTGTAAATTTAAAAGAGAAACAAACTGAATTTATAATAAGACAAAAAAATCGCAAATATTCATGACGAACTTGTAACACGCTCTTGGCATCATTTTTTGGTCATGGAAATCAACTCCCTTTCTTGTGGAAGGTATTTTATCAGGGGGCTGCTATGAGTAGTAAATATTAAATAAAGTAATAAACTCTGCATAAAAAAGATTTGTTAATCTTAAATTATATAGAGCTAGACAATATTTTCAAGATATGAGTGACTACATCAAAGAATCTATGCTATAACAAAACCTTATGCTCAAAGGCTAAAAAGTAAAGGACGATATAACATGTCTAATTGGGGCAGGACAGCTTCCCCCATAGGCAAGGCTTTGTAATAAATATTCTAATTATGAGATTTTTAGGTGGGCGGGGAAGACGAGTAGGATAATTATTCCCTTGAGCATTCAAAGTGAACCAATAACATAAAATGTGATATAAATTATTCATACAAAGAGAAAGTATCTCACGAAACGGTAAATACCAAGGTAGTAACACAAAACTGTTCACCCGCTCCCTCACAATCTGAAGCTGTGATAATAGGACTTGAGACCCATACAAACCCATTTTCTTGGAAGAACTTGTGCGTAGCATAGGCCAATGCATTCCTAACCCTTGCAACCTGAAAATTTTACAACATCAAAATAAAACAATAATAGTGAAAACAAAAGTCAGATTATTTTATGATAGAAAATAGTAACCGAATATTAAGAGTCCACAACGGGAATCATGACAAGGAAATAATGAGCTTATTAACCAATTGAAAGTGAACTGAACAACAGAAATCTCTCCTGCAAGGACTTTCTCCTTCTACGACTGAGCTACTGCTCTGTTTTCCCAAACTAAAGCATCAGAATCCCCTTCTACCATTTCCTTTTCCCCCCATTTTTTAATTGAGCCTCTTCAACAAACTAACCAACCAAACTATTTGGAACCCCTATGATCCTACTCTTCTATCCTCAATCCAAGTTTAATTAGCCCCTTGACAGACTCTAATGCACAGAAAATACATCAAAACAGTCCAAAAAGACGGAAGGAGACTAACAAACAGCAAGTAAAAAAAATTATTGCCAAAGCATTCTATACCAAAATTCTGTTTGCATTGAAAAGTTAAATGATTAGATCTTCAACCTATGAAGATGACACAAACTGGTTCAGAGCCCACCCTGGTTAATAAATAGCAAAAGGACGGAAGCTACAACATATGGTATTTCAAAAATTATTTATGGTTGGTTTCGAGCATAAAATCCAATACATAACTCCTATTACTTGCATTGTTGCCAATGGCAGATGGCAGAGAGCCAAAACCCTGCCATATCAAAGGACGCTTTGAGACGTCGTTGTAGCATATTATGGCAGGAAAACCCATAATATTATGGCGGGAAAACCCACAATGTCGGCCGATATGCACCATAGCGCCACCATTGCGGATATTTTATAACACTGACTACTTGAAGATACAATTGTAGCATAACAAAAAATACCAGAAAAAATTTAGAGTGGTATTGAACCAATTTCTTGTTTGGATTATTTATACATACTATTTTACATACATACATGACTTAAACTCTGACTGTCACAGTAATTTGGGGTAACATGAACAATCAAAACACTCAAACTAGTTAGGTGGTCTGGCTCATATTTTATGTAGTCCACGCATTGCAATCACATTCACACCAGTCATGCCCTACCAATAAATGGATGCATCAAATTTTGGAGATGACTATCCCCACCCCCCACTTATTGCTTGTAAATAAATTCTTCGTTACAAATTACGAGAAACTGGTGCATATTCAATCATCTAGAAATTGACATCGCATAATAGGATGGATGGAAAACAAGAATATTAAAATTTGCAGTGAAGGAACTGATCCTTTTTGCATAATGAGGCGAAGGCATAAGCAGGAAGGTAAACATATGCTAAAGAAAAGAAAACCATACTGCGCCAAAAGTATTAGTCCTTGCGCGAAGATGTGCTTTTGTTCTTAAAAATTCTCTGGTGACTCGTTTCTTTTGGATGGGAAAGGAGGGATCACTCTTGCCAACCTGATTAATATAAGACAAAGTTTGTTAAAGATTTAAATGAGTCTATTAACAGGTATATTTATCGAAAAAAATGAATCTATCATAGTCATTTGCAGAACCACAGTTCCTTTCAGTTATATTATTGTAACAAAAAACCAAGTAAAAGCATAAAGAATATAAAGAAAAATAGCGGTCTAAACTGTATAATCTGGTCTAAAATAGAGATGCAATGCTAATATCAAGCCATGCAAAACGACCACTGATTTTTTATTACAACATTATTGCGTTTTGCAGAGCATAAAGCAAATATATATTCTTCAGCAGTACCAAAAGCCCGGAGCAAGCTCTTTCTTAAGCATCTAGCCAAGTGAGACTGTCAGCACTTTGACATAAAACACACACATATCAACATGTATTAAAATTTTATGTTAATAAAAATTGAACTATAAAATGTTAAATTTAACAAATGCAGCTAGAGTGGCAAAACATTGTAGGGAAGAGAAGTCTATCCAAAATTATGTTGCTATATACAGGGAAAATAAAAATGGGGCAAAAGGTTAAAACTTAAAACAGAACAAAATGCTGATATATCTTTCAAGCACTGTGGCACCAACATCTCTAAATTATTACTAGTGTCGACGTGTCAAGTGTCAGTGTGGCGTTTCCGGAGTCGGTGCTTCATAGCTTGAAAGAGAACAAAAACTAAGAGACCTTGGTATTATTGTTAAGAGTAAATAAGAATTAACTTACCACTACTATTTTGCTAAGCTTCAATTCCACTTTCTGTTTTGTTCCTTGGCTCTTGACCACAACTCCTTGCACCCAAACAGATGCACCAGTGGTTATCAACCCGGATTCTATCTAAAAATAATAATAAACTCATTTAATTGAAAACACAAACACAGAATCTCCTTTCATAACAAGTAAGAGTACTAAAAAATAACAAGTAGACTAACCTGATCAAAGCCTTCAACCTCAGAGTCCAACACACATTGCATGTTAGAAAGGCACGAACCATCGTTAATCTAAACACAAAACAACTCAATCAGTTATAAAATCAAAACTACATTAGGTTAATTAGAAGAAAGTGCAATTGAATTGAATTAACCTCGAGGAAAGTGACGCTACTCTGAAGGCGAAGAGTGCGAACCCATCCCTGGAGGACGAGAGTGTTGCCGAGGCTGTCGAATTGTTCGGATTTAACGTCGGCGACCTTGAGCTTCTTCCGGAATTGCGGAACCGTGTTGGTGGAAGGGAGAGTTGCGGTGCAGAAGAGACGGCGGTTTTGGGAGGGGAATGGACGGTGAAAGGAAGGTTTAGGTAATGAAGTGTTGAGATGGAGTGAGAGATAAGCATAGGCGGCGTAACTGTATGGTTTTGCAATGCGTAACGGCCTTGTGGCCATTGCAACACTCATTTGCTTGGTTTATTCTTCGACTTCGTTGCCGCTCTCTCTTCACTTCTTACTTCTTTAACAACTCCTATATCCACGGATAAATCATCAATTTATTTAATTTCATTCTATTCTACCATTTCATTCTATTTCATTAATCTTTATGTATTTACACTTAACGATTTTGAAATAATTAGTAACCTTCTTAATCACCTCCGGCGAATTTACTAAAATACTCCTTGTTTCGAAAATACATTTCCGAAAACGTATTTTTATTGAAAAAAAAGGTGTTTTCGGAAATGCACTTCCGAAAACACGAAAAAAATATGTTTTCAGAGATGAATTTCCGAAAACACCCCCTTTTTGAGTTTTCGGAGATGCATTTCCGAAAACACCCATTTTGGGGAGAGGGAGTGTTTTCGGAGATGCATATTCGAAATATTGTTTCGGATACACACTTTCGAAAGAATTCAATAATTATTAAAAAATTAAAATCAAGGTGAATCAATACAATTAATAGGTATAAAATGAAAGTGAATCAATAAAATGAAGGTGAATCAATAAAATCAAGGTGAATCAAAATTTCCTAAACAATTTTAAAATTAAAAATTATTTTACTAACTTATATAAATCAAAAACTATTATAAACTAAATGGAACTATATAGAGATCAAAAGATAGGAAGAGAAGAGAACAAGCAACATTGTATTATATTCTTCTCAAAGGTGAACTTTACATTGTAACATGAGTCTTATTTATAGGACCCAAGGAAGGTAGAAAATTAAGTACATTAAAGTGGAATAGGAAGATGAAGAATAAGAAGAGGGATGGACATCCACTAGTATAAATGTTTATAACACTCCCCCTTGGATGTCCATTGAGGATATGCCTCGTTAAAACCTTACTAGAAAAAACCCAGTGGGAAAAAAAATCTAGTGAAGGGAAAAGAGTACAATATCCTTTCATTTCTCCCCCTCAGTTGAACAGTCATTTCTTCGATGAAGACCAATCTTGTGTACCAGTTGATTAAAAATTCTGCTTGGGAGTGACTTTGTGAAAAGGTCTGCAAGGTTATCACATGAACAAATTTGTTGGATGCTTATATCACCATTCTTTTGGAGATCATGAGTAAAGAAGAACTTTGGGGAAATGTGTTTTGTCCGGTCTCCTTTAATGTAACCATCTTTCAATTGAGCGATGCATGCGGTATTATCTTCATATATGATCGTTGTATTTAATTTTTCAAAAGATAAACCACAAGTATTTTGGATGTGCTGAATTAAGGATCTCAGCCAAACGCATTCTCGACTTGCCTCATGTAATGCTAAAAGTTCTGCATGATTAGATGATGTTGCTGCTATGGTTTGTTTCACCGATCTCCAGGAAATAGCTGTACCTCCACATGTAAACAAATAACCAGTTTGTGATCTACCATTATGAGGATCTGACAAGTAACCTGCATCTGCATAACCTGTTAATTCGAATTGGGATACTTTTGTATAAAACAAACCCATGTCTATTGTACCTCTAAGGTAACGAAGTATATGTTTGACTCCGTTCCAATGTCTTCGTGTAGGTGAAGAACTGTATCTTGCTAATAGATTTACAGCAAATGATATATCAGGACGTGTATAATTCGCAAGGTACATTAGTGCTCCAATTGCACTGAGATATGGTACTTCAGGACCAAGCAATTCTTCATCCTTTTCTCGAGGTCTGAAAGGATCTTTCTCCACATCTAATGATCTAACAACCATTGGAGTAGACAACGGATGACTTTTGTCCATATAGAAGCGTTTTAACACTTTTTCTATATAGCCTTCTTGATGTACAAATATTCCTTTGTCCAAATGTTCAATTTGCAAACCTAGACATAATTTTGTCTTTCCTAGGTCCTTCATCTCAAACTCTTTCTTTAAACAACTCATAGCTTTTGGGAGCTCTTCAGGAGTTCCAATAATATTTATGTCATCCACATAGACAGCTATTATTGCGAATTCCTTTCCTGATCTTTTTATTAAAATACAAGGACAAATGGAGTTATTTGTATATCCTTCTCTAAGCAAATATTCACTGAGGCGATTATACCACATTCGTCCAGACTGTTTCAGCCCATAAAGAGACTTTTTCAATCTTATGGAGTATCGTTCTCGAGATTCAGAGTTGTGTGCATCTGGTACATTGAACCCTTCAGGGAGTTTCATGTAAATTTCACTATCAAGTGAACCATACAGATAAGCTGTTACAACATCCATCATGTGCAAATTAAGCCCTTCATGTGCTACTAGGCTTATTAGATATCGAAAAGTGCTTGCATCCATTACAGGTGAATATGTTTCATCAAAATCAATTCCAGGTCTTTGGGAAAATCCTTGAGCGACAAGTCGAGCTTTGTATCTCACAATTTCACCTTTTTCATTTCGTTTTCGTACGAAAACCCATCTGTATCCAACTGGCTTCACACCTTCAGGTGTTCGGACTACAGGTCCAAAAACTTGTCTTTTGTAGAGTGAGTTTAATTCTGCTTCAATTGCATCCTTCCATTTTGGCCAGTCCTCACTTTGTCTACAAATTTTGATAGACGTTGGTTCCTCATCCTCTTTGCCATTTATCTCATTTAGCGCTATATTGTATGCAAAAACATCATCAATGTCGACTTCGTTTCGGTTCCATTGTATTCCATTTTGGACATAATTTATCGAGATCTCTTTATTTTCATGAGTTTCAGGTACCTGATCAATCTCTTCTAGAGATGAAATGTCTATTATGTCTGACGATTCTTTTAGATTTCCTATATCCTCACTTGGGCCATCTTTATTCTTAGCTCCCTTTCTTGTTCGAGGATTTTTATCTTTGGAACCGATTGGTCTACCACGCTTCAGGCGTGGTTGAGACTCATTAGATTGTCCAACAGGGATATCAATTTTTATTGGAGCATTTGCAGCTGGTATATATGATTTAGTCACACCTTTTGGATCAGTGAACGCATTTGGCAATTGATTTGCTAAGTTTTGCAGGTGAATTATCTTTTGAACTTCTAGTTCACATTGTTTTGTTCGAGGATCAAGATGAGATAATGATAATTCATTCCAACTGATATCTTTTTCCAGCTTCTTATTCTCTCCCCCTAATGCTGGAAAATTTGATTCATCAAAATGACAATCAGCAAAACGAGCAGTGAATAAATCTCCTGTTGTTGGTTCAAGGTACTTTATAATAGACGGAGATTCATATCCAACATATATTCCCATCCTCCTTTGAGGACCCATCTTATTGCGATGTGGTAGAGAAATTGGAACATACACTGCACATCCAAAAATTCTTAGATGGGAAATATTAGGTTCTTTACCAAAAACTAATTGTAAAGGGGAAAAGGTGTGGTAACTCGTTGGCCTGATGCGAATTAATGTTGCAGCATGCAAAATTGCATGTCCCCAAGCAGAAACTGGGAGCTTGCATCTCATAATCAGTGGTCTTGCAATTAATTTTATTCGTTTAATAAATGATTCTGCAAGTCCATTTTGTGTATGAACATGTGCTACTGGGTGTTCAATGTCAATCCCAATAGACATACAATACTCATTAAATGCTTGAGATGAAAATTCTGCAGCATTATCAAGACGAATTTTCTTGACAGGATAATCGGGAAAATGAGCTCTTATTCGAATCAGTTGAGCTAGCAATCTCGCAAACGCCTGGTTACGAGTTGACAACAAACAAACATGTGACCATCTAGTTGATGCATCAATTAAAACCATAAAATATCTAAATGGTCCACATGATGGGTGTATTGGCCCACAAATATCACCATGTATACGCTCTAAAAAGCTGATAGATTCATTTCCAATTTTTGTTGGTGATGGCCGAATTATCAACTTCCCCTGTGAGCAAGAGCTGCATGAGAACTTATTCGATGGAATAATTTCCCTACTCATTAATTGATGACCGCATGAATTTTCAATTATTTTTCGCATCATTATATAACCGGGATGGCCCAACCGGTCATGCCAAATTAGAAATTTATCATTATTTGTAAACTTCTGGTTTACAGTTGCATGTGCTTCAGTTGTACTAATATAAGTGTAGTACAGGCCAGAGGATAAAACCGATAACTTTTCCATTACACATTTTGTGTCTGAATTGTGTTTTGTAATATACAGATGTTCAATCCCTCCATCATCTCCTGTTTCAATATGGTATCCATTTAGGCGGATATCTTTGAAACTTAATAAATTTCTATGGGACCTGGGGGAATATAATGCATTATCAATGTGCAATATTGTTCCACCACGTAACAACATATGGGCTCTTCCGGAGCCTTCAATTATTTTTGAGGTGCCAGAAATAGTACTGACATCAGTTTTTCGATTCACTAAATTAGAGAAATATCTTTTATGCTTGAGAATTGTGTGAGTTGTTGCACTGTCAGCAAGGCACATATCTTCATTACTGGAGCTAGCGTCCATATTCATTCTAAGAACAATAATAATTTTTTTTAACAATAAGTTATAAGCGCACATTAAAAACACAAATTATTTAAATAGTAAATTATGTAAACAAACAAGTAGAAAACACACTTTATTATTATTAGAAAATAAAATTCAAAACATCCATAAAACATAAAAAGAAAATTTCCACAAATTTTATTTCTTGACGCTTCCATCTCCAATAAGGTGATCAATTTTTCCATCTGGATCAGCAAAGAAGTCACCAATATCTAAATGGGTAACATCCATATTACCATAATCTGGATCATCATCTTCATTAGCAAAGTGAGTCTCGATCTTTTCCTTTTTATTTTTCAGTGATTTTTGATAAAGATCAACAAGGTGTTTTGGAGTACGACAAGTGCGACTCCAATGACCTTTTCCTCCACAACGATAGCAAATATTTTCATTTGTTTTGCTACTCTGACCCTCTTTTTCATTCTTTTCAACATTTTTCCACTTCGGGTGGAAATATGTGTTTTTATGATTCCCATTGCGACCACGATCAAAACCAAGACCATGAGCATAATTACGACCACGACCACGACCACGTGCATATGCACGACCGCGACCACGAATTTTCCTATAGTGGTCGTGCCTTGCCACATTCACTTCTGGGAATGGAGTTGTACCAGTGGGACGGGCCTCGTGATTTTTCATCAATAGTTCATTATTTTGCTCAGCCACAAGAAGACAAGATATTAGGTCAGAATATTTAATAAACCCCTTTTCTCGATACTGCTGCTGCAGGAGCACATTGGATGCATGAAAAGTGGAAAATGTTTTTTCTAGCATATCTTCATCAGTTACTTTTTCTCCACATAGTAATAACTTAGAAGTTATTCTAAACATTGCAGAATTATAATCACTTACACTTTTAAAATCCTGCAAACGTAAATGCATCCATTCATATCGAGCTTTTGGTAGGATAACCGTTTTTTTGATGATCATATCTATCTTTCAAATTTTTCCACAAGACATGTGGGTCAGTTACGGTAAGATACTCATTTTTAAGATCCTCGTGAAGGTGACGACGGAGGAATATCATGGCTTTTGCCTTTTGTTGATCAGATGATTTATTTCCTTCTTTAATAGTATCACCGTGACCTTCTGCGCTTAAATGAATTTGGGCGTCTAGGGCCCATGTCAAATAGTTCTTTCCCGAAATATCAAGAGCCCCAAAATCCAATTTTGTAAGATTTGACATACTTAGTAGTTCTATCATAAAAATAAAAGAAATAAAAAATATTATAATGAGATAATTATCATAAAGGAAATATTAAATATTAATATTTAAAATAATACTTTTGTAAATTCTAATATTTAGAAATAACACAATAGTAAACTAGATTGTCACATTAGTCTTAAAATTATTTGTTTTTTTTTTTTATAAAAAAAATATATCAATTTAGTGACATAATACATCTTACATATACAAAATAAATAAATAGATAAATAAATAAAAATAAAGCATTATGAGTTCTTCATGAACTATACAATGTTATTTCGCTATCCTTCAGGGATGCTCTGCTTTTGTTACAAACAATGATCTAAAAATTATAACCATCCTTCTGGGATGCGTTAAAATTAAAACCATATATCCTTCTGGGATGCAAAAAGTTATTTCTTCTTTCTCTAATTCAATTCCATCGAATAAACAAAAATAATTCTTTCATGCTTTAAGCCAAATCCACCTTTTAATCCTTTGACACAATTAAATTTATTTGTGCACTATCCATCAAAATTGAAATCATTGTAAAACCACATGTGTTATCCACAACCTCAACAACATCAACCCATCTTACAAAAAGTTGAGTTGCTACCTAAGATTTTTTTTTTATAATATTCTTAAACATACATCAATTCTATGACAAATAAAATTACAATAAAATTACATAATCTTAACCATAAAATTACAATAAAATTATCGAACAATAAAATTACAAAATGTTAAATGTCCTAATATGATTATAAAATTACTGAATATCATAAAAAAATAATCTCCTCCAAATCATACCTGAGAGCGTCGTGCTGATAACGTATTATAAACTAAATGGAACTATATAGAGATCAAAAGATAGGAAGAGAAGAGAACAAGCAACATTGTATTATATTCTTCTCAAAGGTGAACTTTACATTGTAACATGAGTCTTATTTATAGGACCCAAGGAAGGTAGAAAATTAAGTACATTAAAGTGGAATAGGAAGATGAAGAATAAGAAGAGGGATGGACATCCACTAGTATAAATGTTTATAACACAAAACATCTTAATTTCATAATAAATGTTGAATTATATAAAATTAAATATAAAATTTATTCATTAAATAAAATTAAGACAAAATTTTTTTTTAATTTTTTTAAACTAAATAAAAAATTATAACTCATTTTTAATTATGAATCAGAATAGAAATATATAAATATATAATCATAATTATTAATTTTGTAAGTGAAATATATAAATATATAATATATAAATATATAATAATTATTATAAATTAAAACACTCATTTTTTTAATTTTTATAATTATTATATAAATATATAAATATATAATAATTTTTATAAATATATAATAATTATTATAATTATTATATAAATATATAAATTAAAACACTCTTTTTTTTTAATTTTTTTATAAATATATAACAATTATTATAAATATATAAATAAAAAATTATAACTTATTTTGAAAGTGAAATTATTTTAATTTTTTTAATTAAAATTATTTTAAATTTTAAAATATGAATCAGGATAAAAATATATAATAACTATTATTCATAACTCATAAATTATATCAAAATATATAATTATTATTATTCATTACTCATAAATTATATCAAATTTATGATATGTGAATTAATTAATATCCTAAAATTAATTTTTGGGAATTTTTTAGATTTTTTTTGTTGTTTTGGAGATGCATCTCCGAATTAGTCAAAATCCCAATTTTTGGGATTTCTTCGGAAATGCACTTCCGAAGTCTGGAAAAATTTCGAAAAAAAAAATATTTTGGAAATGCATTTCCGAAGCGGGGTAAAATGGGGTTTTCGCTGGGGGTGGCCCCCATAGGGAGGTGGATGAAGAAATTCTCATAATTATCGGTACGATTAGTAGATTAAATTGTTCTTTTTAAAACGTTTGCAATATTGTTTAAAATTATGCAAAATAATCATTCATTCACAATACATGTGATTCGTAGTATTTAATAAAAAAAATTAGTTGTAATAATATTTTAAATAAAAAAAATTAATAATAGTCATTTGACCACTCAAAATGATTTCTTAAATAAGATAAATTAAAATAATTCTTTAAAGAGAATTCATAAATAATAGTATTTGATAATTTCTTAACTCAAACGAGAAAAAATTAAAATAATTATCTAAAGAAAATTCAAGAAACTAATCAAAAAATTCAACAAGTAGAAAGAAAGAGGGGGAAATTGATGAATCGAGATTCGACAATTCAAAATATGCAAAGTTATGAAAGTGAGGACTAAAAAACTCAATTGAAGTTTTTAGTGTGTTTTGAAATGAAACAAGTGATTTTCTTATATAATGAAGTAAGATAGCCAAGATATCAAATCTAAGCAGTGTAGGGCTAAGGAATTGTTTCAACTAACACACAAAGACATTTATTTTTTCCAACAGTGTGGGACTTAAAGAACTTTTTCAAATTCATCTCCCTATTAAAATATTGACATGTTCCAACAATCCCCACTTGAATTTAAATAAGTGATTTTAGAAATAACGTCTAACTCTATGATTGTGCATAAATAAAGGTGTCTATGACTTGAACCTTGCGTAGCAAGTAGAATTCTGTTTCAAAAAGAATGACACAATTGTCTTGAACTCTATCTTAGACATTAAACCCGCAAATAACCTTTTCTTAAGGTGTTTTCTAAAAGATTGTGCTTTAATGGTTATGCACGTGTATCTCAATTTAGTGAAAGCCATAGAAATTCTGCCCCGAAATCACATAGAAGCCATATTATTTGAAGAACGGATTAGCTAGGGAAAAAGTCCATAGTACATCCAAGAAGGTGTGCTAATGTCTATAGAGAAATGAGTTGCTCGTGATGGTAATCCGGTTTAATAGAACCCACAACAAAACAAGTACAATAAAATAAACTATTACATGAAAACACACACATAAAATCTGAGCTTCCTTATCTTCCGGTGGCGGCGGCTCCGGTGAGATCATTTTTCATGTCGATACCACTCTAGGCCATTGGTTGGTGGAGGTGATTTTGGAGTTGCAAATGATTGATGGTTGATGGTGGAGAGGAGGAGGAGCTTGATGGAGGTAGGAGGAAAAAACATGTATGGATCTAACAAGAGTGAGGGTTTCAAAGGAATGAAAAGAGAGGAGGAAAAACTTACAATAGGAGAGGAACTTTCATTGAAGAGGAGATGACCACTGTTGTGAATTCAATGCCACGAACAAAGTATAAAATAAGGGATGAATAAAGGACAAGGAAGAAGAGGAACACAATAATTGGTTATAACTGATATTCTTTCGCTTTCTCTTAGAACAAGATTACAAGTTTACAATAATAACAAATAACCTCTCTCACCCTAAATTAGGATTTGCAGCTTAGCAATGATGAGAGACTAGTATGATATTTATAATAAAACCTAACATACTAACTAATGGGCTTTTTCCACAAGGCCCATTACACAAGCCAACTTAATAAACAAGCTAACTTAACAAATTAGGGTTTAAACACTAAAACCTAATTTAACATGCTAACAACCCTAGCATCTTCGACATAAGCATGTGAACAACCTTCGACTTCATGCTTAACCCTGTCGAACCAAGAAGCTACCCTTCGGCCATACTAGAGTTCGATCCAATATCTCACAAATCTCCCTTGGATCTAACTCTAGAACATCAAGGAAACAAACTAGCTTTCTTCGTGCAGCTTTATCAACTGCATACAGTGTCTTCAGTCGAAACCTTCAGCACTTGGACTTCTCCACGCTCGATTACTCCTCTGACGAAATGCAGCCTCACATCAATGTGCTTAGTTCGCTCATGATAGGCTGAATTCTTCGACAGGTGTATTGCACTTTGACTATCACATTTAACAGTGATACCTCGACCTTGAAGTTTCAGCTCCTTCGCAAAACCTTCAAGCCACAATGCTTCTTTCACAGCTTCAGTTAGGGCAATATACTCCGTTTCAGTGGTTGATAGAGCAACAACCTTCTGAAGTGTTGCTTTCCAACTAATTGCAGTGCCAAACATAGTGAAAACATATTTAGAAATAGATTTTCTGGAATCCATACAACCTGCATAATCAGAGTCGACATATCCTTCTATTACTGCTTTACTATCTTCACCCAAGGCTCCACCATAAATTAGGACTCTATTTAGAGACCCATTTATGTACCTTAAAATCCACTTCAATGCTTGCCAGTGAGCCTTTCCAGGGTTCGCCATGTACCTGCTTACAAGACTTACTGCATATGCTATGTCGGGTCTAGTACAGACCATAACATACATCAAAGAACCAACTATATTAGCATATGGGATGCTATTCATATAGGCTCTCTCGACATCAGTACTGGGACACTGATCAATACTCAGCTTGAATTGAGGGTTTGTTGGAGTCACAACTGGCTTCGAATTCGACATACCAAACTTTTCGAGAATCTTCCGTAGATATGCCTCTTGAGATAAGCATAACTTCGACTACTTTCTATCTCTTCGAATGTCAATTCCAAGAATCCTGGAAGCAGTTCCCAGATCCTTCATATCGAACTCCTTATTGAGTTCAGCCTTCACCCTCGTCACATCTTCAACAATGTTGCTTGCTATGAGAATATCATCCACATACAGCAACAAAATAACAAATGAATTACCAGGTCGAAAACAGAAGTAAACGCAGTGGTCGAACGGACTTCTAATGAAACTTATGCGTGCCATGAACTTATCGAATCTCCTATTCCACTGTCGAGGAGATTGTTTCAGCCCATACAAAGATCTCTTTAACTTGCACACATAATCTTCCTTCCCCTTTTCGACATACCCTTCAGGTTGCCTCATCAGGATCGTTTCATCTAGATCACCATACAAGAACGCAGTCTTCACATCCATCTGTTCCAGTTCAAGATCGAACTGTGCCACCATGGCAAGCAACACTCGAATGGACCTATGCTTCACAACAGGAGAAAACACATCATTGAAGTCGACACCTTCTTTCTGAGTGAAACCCCTTGCAACTAACCTTGCCTTGTATCTTTTCGACGTCACTCCTTCAATTCCTTCCTTAACTTTGAAAATCCATTTACAGCTGACTAACCTTTCCCCAGCAGGTTTCTTGATCAGTTCCCAAGTATGATTATCATGAAGAGATTTAATCTCATCATCCATGGCTTTCAGCCATTCAGTCTTATTTCGACTCCTCATAACTTCCTTGTAGTCTCTAGGTTCTTCGTCTAAAACCTCACTTGCAGAGATTAAGGCATAAGCTATAAGATCTGCATACCTAAGTCTCTGAGGTGCCTTGATGACTATTCTCGACCTATCTCTCGATAATAGGTAGTCATCGTCAGTTTCCTCAACTTCCTCAGCATCTTCTGCTTCTTCTTCGACTTCATCAGGGATATGCAATTCAGCATCAACATGCTCCACCTCAACAGGAATCTCTACCTGTTCCAGCTCTTCGTCAGATGTTTCTGTACTTTGACCAACATCATCAGTTTTCTTAAAAGCCATTTCAGCTTCATTGAAAACTACATCTCGACTGATGATACACCTCCTGTGACCTGGCTCTAGGCACCATAGCCTATAAGCTTTGACTCCTTCTGGGTATCCCATGAACATGCATTTCAGAGCTCTAGGTTCGACCTTGTCTGGCCTAATGTGAGCATAGGCTATGCAGCCAAATACTTTCAGTTTGTCGAGATCTGGTGGATGTCCTGTAACACCCTTCTAAACCCCGCGGAAAATTAACATTTAAAATCAGAGTAAAACATGAAGAAGAGTATTACAACGCCAACAAAATAAACAAATATTCATGTCATGCCATAAAGGAACGATAAACCAAAAATTATTCAGGTAACATGTTAACACGGCGGAATATTCTTAACAACTAAATAATCAAACATCTGGAGTCGAAGACTCATAATTCAACCATAAACCATAAACAAAACAGAAGTCTATCAGCCAATTCTAAAATGACGTTCCCGGTGTTACACGACCAGAGCATGACACAGACCCAACTGACTCTAACGAACTACTTGACGAGCTAATCCTCACCAAGTACACAAGCTACTCCTCAATCTGAAAAATAACAACAGTAAGGGTGAGTTTCATTCGCATTAACAAATGTTATAGGAATATAAACAATACAACTTCATCTATACATTATTCACCCAAATCAATTATATTCAGATAATGTAGCAACATTCGTCAATTACAGTCATTCATACCAAAATACACACAAATTATAACATTGGACAACTTCCATTCATGTTACAATTATACACAACAACCTAATGCAATGCAACTAAATGCATGTGGTACCAAACATGGGATAACCCATCTCACCGATCCACCACCATAAAGATTCGGCTACTTCTCTCACCAATTCCACACAATGGGAATTAGCTACCGCTGTCCCACCACCATAAGGGATACAGCCCACAATATGATTATGAAATGCATGCATCACATACCGCATGCTAACCATCAACACCAAACAACTGAACAATCATAATCATCAAACGATGCAATAACAATATAAACCACCACAACCAATTAAATCAAGTGTTTAAATTAAATTCGAGTCACAACTCAACACTATTTTATTGCATAAATCACTTAATTAGCTTCACTGTGCTCGAAACGGCACATCAAACGGACTAACAGTTAAAAAGTTATATATCGTTAAACTTTAACAAAAATCCCAAACAGCAACAGCACGCGGCGCCAAGCTTGGTTCGCGGCGCGAACTGAGCGATCCAAAAATCCTTGGCTCTCTGCCAAGCTGTTCGCGGCGCAAACACCAGTACGCGGCGCGAAACAAGAAAAAGTTACGCCTTCGCGGCGCCAACACAGGTACGCGGCGCGACCTGTGCGTATCACAACATCCTAGCATTCTGCCCACCTGTTCACGGCGCCAACCTTGTGCACGCGGCGCCAACCGGTGATTTCAGAAACCCCAACCTGCAGAAAACAGCATTCTATACCTCCCAATTGCTCTCAAATCATACCAGTACGAATTTCAGAAAAATAAACCATACATACAACATAATTTGCACGCTTACACATACTTCTAATCATGTTTAACATCATTATTCAACACCAATCATCATTCACAACCTAAATTGAATCAAAGTTCTATAAACCCCAAAACCCCAAACCCGACATATAATCCAATTCGAAATCCTAACATACAAATTCCATTGAATCATTCATACAACCCATAATAGAAGTTAATGAGAAGAATCCCCCCTTACCTTAGCCAAATTCTTGAATTGGTTCCTCTTCTCCTTTGGCTCTCCTTCACGTTCTTCAGTTCCTCTTCTCACAGCTTCTGGTTTTCACGTTCTAATTTTTCCCTTCTCTTCATGTTTTCCTTTATTTTATGAAAAACATAAAATAATTAGTAATGGGCTTACTCACTTAGCACCCCCATACTACTAATCTCACCATTCCAGCCCAATGGCCCTTAATCCATAATTCTCCAATAATTCAACAAAATACCAAATAATTCTAAATAATAATTTAATTTCCGATTAAATTAAAATTAGAAAATATGGGGTGTTACAACTCTCCCCCACTAAAAGAGTTTTCGTCCTCGAAAACATACCTCAAGTAACCAGCTCGTATAAGAGTCCTTTACCTGACTCTCCACCTCTCAATTAACACTACCATCAGTCAATCCCCAAAAATCCATCTGACATAACCAACAGGAAACATGTTTCATACATTCAAATCCCAGTTCTTACGTCGCATTTGGCTATCCAAAAATATATCACTCGCTATATCTCCAAAAGGTTAACAACAACAGAACATTGAGGTACAACCTATACAATACGCTCAACAACCGAGTAATACAATTACACAATTTATAGTATGATCACACTTGATCAACAATACAGTAATGCATACCATCTACCAAACATACCAACCTTAGACATACTCTTCCATCTGAGCGATAAAATAATACTTACACTTTTCACCAACCGCTTCCTTCAAGAAACTCAATACTCATATTCCTATACCATTGAATTCCAATTATCTGACTCCTCTTAAGTCAAGCCATTGATTATCCAACACTTTACATTCTGTTTTTTCCGCACTACTCTGACTACTCATCCCAATCATCTATACCAAATAGATTTATGAGTTTTTACCCGATTCCGACTCTCTTTACTCATTCGTTTCAAGAATCATTCTTCATCATTCATGGTACTAATCTACCATTTAGCAATCCTTACTCGCATCCAACGAAAACCAATTCCTGATTTACTTCCACTATTTAAACATCCTAACCATCAGAACAAGTACACACTCATCAGCCTCAATATACCATTGCTTATAAAATAGCTCACTGAGTCCCACTCTCTTTTAAGAATTAAATCAACTCCGTCCTTCATAGAGTGTAATTCCTCATTATATCTGGAATCTACAATAGCACCTCAATAACCGCACAAAATTATTATAACATCATATAGCACCAACTCTTCGTTTTAATTTCGCCGAATACATACTCGTTAACTACGTACTACCGTAATGACATATTCATCATCTCGGAAATTATTCAAAAGAGTTATAATTCTTCGACACGACATCCTTACATCCACTGGATTCTAAATCCAACATATAGATCAATACACATTCTCTATGTAGGCTTCCGACATATTAATTCCTTACTTCCCATAAGTAGTACTCATAACACTACTCCACATCGTACTTTCGCTGCGCGACTCTGATTACGCGTCTTAAGTCATTTGCCCATCATGTCGCACTCTTCTATATTCACCTCTTCATAAGTCCACACAACATAGTGAGTGATTATTCTCACGGCTTAGTATTCATCACATCTTATACCATTAAGGTAACAAAACAAGTTCATCTCATTTATATGATTTCCGTCTACTACCAACAAGAGATTAAGGGTGATCAAGTCCTCAATTTGTCAATAGATAGCCGACAACCATACGTAAGCATAAACTGTCGTTACTACATAATAGTGTCTTTTCCGAGTTTGCACTCAAACTCAATAACATCGTCATAGTTCAATAATCCACTTTGAGTCTTTACAACTTGCACACTTCCCTCTTATGGGATCTTGTCGGTGAGACACCAACGTCCAAACATTTCACACAATCCGCTTCATAGTCACTTAGCATCACACATTTGTTAAGTACTTCCAAACTTCATAGTCACTAATATACTCGTACATTACTATTCATTCCGTTCCAAATCAAAATCCTCATCTTAGCAAAAGACCTCGACAACATTCATAACTCATGGCTTTACTTCCAATCCTGTGACGTCTTTCACATCCCAATATCATTCCACTTGGAATCTCAACAAGTCTTCCTCACATCAATAGGTGTTAGAAATTCTCTACAATTCTTCTTTTATACCTATCGTTACTTTGTCATCACAAATACGACTCCAAGAGTTCCAAAGTTTACTCCATCTTTACTACTAATTCACTTCTCACTAAAATCCATCGGTACTCAATCATCTTTATTACCGAATATCTCATCAGCTTATTCATCAACAACATATTCTACTCAACATCGTTTCAAACAATCGCGGTAGTAGGCAATCTTATTCAACAAGTTTCACGCTTCCATAACCGACTTCAGAACCTCTCCTCATAGGGTCACTCTAATGTATTTATAACTCTTCCATAAATTAGAACACAATCCCTCCTCCTCGTAGGTTCAAACGGCACATTAATCCGACACTCGGAACTCAAGATATGAATTTTCCAATCATTGCCCGAAAATGCAACACTGACATCATGCAGCGACACTCTATACGATATATCCAAAACTCCTCAATTGGTAAATTCAATTCTTAAAATTACTCCTCAACAAACCTTCTAATTATTCCTTCGATCCATTCAACACTGACACTGACATCCCGTGCAGTACCAATAAACAAGTCTAGTTATAAGAACAAGAGTAACCGTAACTTCGCCTCCTTCCAACGTCATCCTGTCACAATTAATTATGTTACAGCTGCTGCAACCATTTTTATAACAAAGTTCATCTCGTTAGCTTTCCGACGCTTCAAACGGAACTCAATTCGGATGTCCAGAACTCCAGTTACGAATTTTCGAAGTTCCGCAGCTATTCAGCAATTTTCCTGCGTTTTGCTTACGAAAATCTCTCTCCAAAACTCATTCTCTTCAACTCTATCACATTCCAAACAGCCCCTTATCGTATCTCTTCACTTCCAAACATTCTTATGACTTGAACAACACATCCTATCGCCGAAGTGCGATTTCTGAAACATTACAACATCAATCCTCTTTGCAACTTGCAGTTGAATCTCTTCCGAGGTGTAAGGCTACACAACTGACAACTTCGCAACACACCAGCAGAGCTGACACATTGCAACTCTCTAATTTTCCCCTCCTCCAAATAATCATCAATTACCTCTAATCATCTTCTTTCAAGATGTTCCAACTCAATTACCAGTCAAGTCTTAATTCCAAGTCACATTCTATTCGGGAAACAACAAACTCCAACAACGCTTGCACTGTTGCCAACAACAGCCTACTGAATCAATCGTCTTACAATGAAACATCACCGAGAAGCCAAGCATCTCCCCCACTTGTTTCAATCCAATACCTGCAACAAAACAAACAAGTACCGATAGTGATTCACTCACATGTCGTGTACCAAGGGATAAACCGCCGACAGTATACAACTGTCGCGCAACTCAACTGACTCCACAATTGGCCGGACGGACCGACCTGCTCTGATACCACTATTGTAACACCCTTCTAAACCCCGCGGAAAATTAACATTTAAAATCAGAGTAAAACATGAAGAAGAGTATTACAACGCCAACAAAATAAACAAATATTCATGTCATGCCATAAAGGAACGATAAACCAAAAATTATTCAGGTAACATGTTAACACGGCGGAATATTCTTAACAACTGAATAATCAAACATCTGGAGTCGAAGACTCATAATTCAACCATAAACCATAAACAAAACAGAAGTCTATCAGCCAATTCTAAAATGACGTTCCCGGTGTTACACGACCAAAGCATGACACAGACCCAACTGACTCTAACGAACTACTTGACGAGCTAATCCTCACCAAGTACACAAGCTACTCCTCAATCTGAAAAATAACAACAGTAAGGGTGAGTTTCATTCGCATTAACAAATGTTATAGGAATATAAACAATACAACTTCATCTATACATTATTCACCCAAATCAATTATATTCAGATAATGTAGCAACATTCGTCAATTACAGTCATTCATACCAAAATACACACAAATTATAACATTGGACAACTTCCATTCATGTTACAATTATACACAACAACCTAATGCAATGCAACTAAATGCATGTGGTACCAAACATGGGATAACCCATCTCACCGATCCACCACCATAAAGATTCGGCTACTTCTCTCACCAATTCCACAAAATGGGAATTAGCTACCGCTGTCCCACCACCATAAGAGATACAGCCCACAATATGATTATGAAATGCATGCATCACATACCGCATGCTAACCATCAACACCAAACAACTGAACAATCATAATCATCAACCGATGCAATAACAATATAAACCACCACAACCAATTAAATCAAGTGTTTAAATTAAATTCGAGTCACAACTCAACACTATTTTATTGCATAAATCACTTAATTAGCTTCACTGTGCTCGAAATGGCACATCAAACGGACTAACAGTTAAAAAGTTATATATCGTTAAACTTTAACAAAAATCCCAAACAGCAACAGCACGCGGCGCCAAGCTTGGTTCGCGGCGCGAACTGAGCGATCCAAAAATCCTTGGCTCTCTGCCAAGCTGTTCGCGGCGCAAACACCTGTACGCAGCGCGAAACGAGAAAAAGTTACGCCTTCGCGGCGCCAACACAGGTACGCGGCGCGACCTGTGCGTATCATAACATCCTGGCATTCCGCCCACCTGTTCGCGGCGCCAACCTTGTGCACGCGGCGCGAACCGGTGATTTCAGAAACCCCAACCTGCAGAAAACAGCATTCTATACCTCTCAATTGCTCTCAAATCATACCAGTACGAATTTCAGAAAAATAAACCATACATACAACATAATTTGCACGCTTACACATACTTCTAATCATGTTTAACATCATTATTCAACACCAATCATCATTCACAACCTAAATTGAATCAAAGTTCTATAAACCCCAAAACCCCAAACCCGACATATAATCCAATTCGAAATCCTAACATACAAATTCCATTGAATCATTCATACAACCCATAATAGAAGTTAATGAGAAGAATCTCCCCTTACCTTAGCCAAATTCTTGAATTGGTTCCTCTTCCCCTTTGGCTCTCCTTCACGTTCTTCAGTTCCTCTTCTCACAGCTTCTGGTTTTCACGTTCTAATTTTTCCCTTCTCTTCTTGTTTTCCTTTATTTTATGAAAAACATAAAATAATTAGTAATGGACTTACTCACTTAGCACCCCCATACTACTAATCTCACCATTCCAGCCCTATGGCCCTTAATCCATAATTCTCCAATAATTCAACAAAATACCAAATAATTCTAAATAATAATTTAATTTCCGATTAAATTAAAATTAGAAAATATGGGGTGTTACATGTCCCGACCAAACTTCTTCAGGTGTCTTCATATCTAACGATGTCGAAGGACATCTGTTTATCAGATATGTTGCTGTCGAAACAGCCTCAGCCCAGAACACCTTCGTTAACCCCGCACTAGTCAACATGCATCTGACTCTCTCCAAAATAGTTCGATTAAACCTTTCAGCCAAACCATTTTGCTGTGGAGTACCTGCAGTAGTTCTATGTCTTGCAATACCAGAGGCAGCACAAAAACTGTCGAATGCCTCATTGCAAAATTCAAGGCCATTGTCGGTTCTCAACCTCTTGACCTTTCTGCCAGTCTGATTTTCAACCAGAGTCTTCCAACTTTTGAAATTCTCAAAAGTTTCATCCTTAGTCTTCTGGATGAATACCCATAATTTTCTGGAATAATCATCTACTATGGATAGAAAATACCTTGCTCCTGAATGTGATGGACACCTTGCAGGCCCCCAAAGATCAGCATGGATGTAATCAAGGGATCCATGTGTTCTTTGTTTGCCTTTGTTGAACTTCACTCTGCAAGATTTTTCAAGTACACAGGGTTCACAAAACTTCAGCTTTTCGACTTTGTCTCCACCAAGCAGATTTTGTTTCCCTAATTCTACCAGACCCCTTTCACTGACATGGCCCAATCTCATGTGCCAGATTTTTGTTTTCGACAAAGGTTTCGTGGATGCAACATTTGTCGAACCACTTACAACTTCAGCCTCAAGGGTATACAAGCCTTGTTTCTTCACGCCTCTCAAGACTTCCTTCAAACCCTTCATGACTCTTAGGATACTTTTCTCTCCTTGGAAAACATATCCTTTCTTGTCGAATTCACCAAGAGAAAGCGAATTTCTCTTCAAATCAGGAACATACCTGACTTCAGTCAACAACCTTATTGACTCATCATGGAGCTTGAATCTCACAGATCCAACACCTGCAATCTTGCAAGCCTTGTTGTTTCCCAGCAATACTGATCCACCATCTTGATCACATAATTCCTCGAACAAGTCTTTGTTTGGAGTCATGTGCCAAGTGCAACCTGAATCCATAATCCACTCCTTCTTAGAGTCACTGCTTGAAACCACAAGAACATCAGATGATTCGAAATCATCTTGAACAATGGCAGTGTTGCCATTATCCTTACCTCCATGATATTTCAGGCGTTCAGGGCACACCTTTCTTGTGTGACCCTCCTTCTTACAATGGTAGCATCGAATGCCAGATGCTTCGCCCCTGTAAGACTTCGACTGGCTTTTGCCTTTCTTCTTGTCGAACTTACCATCCTTTCGTAAGAGTTTTCCTTTAATGGCCAAACCTTCGCCAACAGTCGAAGGTTTATGCTCCTTTCGTTCATTCAAGTCCTTAGAGTACAAGGCTGATTGAACTTCTTCAAACGTCAAGTACTCCCTTCCATACAAGAGAGTTTCTTTGAAGTGAGCATGTGATCGAGGCAAAGAACACAATAGTAACAGCGCTTGATCTTCATCATCGATCTTCACATCAATATTTTCAAGATCAAGAATCAGCTTGTTGAACATATCCAACTGCTCAGCCAATACTTTGTCTTCAATCATCTTGAATGAATACAAAGCTTGCTTCAGGTAGAGTCGATTTACCAGTGATTTGGTCATATACAAACTTTCAAGTTTCATCCATAACCCTGATGCCGTCGTCTCCTTTGATACCTGCCGGAGAACCTTATCACCAAGGATCAACAAAATTGCGCTGTGTGCTTTCTCGATCATATTCGTCTTCTCCGCTGTCGTCAATTCTGCATTCATGGCTGCCTCTCCCTTCAACACTTCCAAACAACCCTGCTGAACCAGTAGGGCTTTCATCTTCAAGCGCCACAGACCGAAATCATTCACTCCGGTGAACTTTTCAATCTCATACTTTGTTGAAGGCATCTTCTCCACGCTCACCGCACCAATTTGTTGTGAATTCAATGCCACGAACAAAGTATAAAATAAAGGATGAATAAAGGACAAGGAAGAAGAGGAACACAATAATTGGTTATAACTGCTATTCTTTCGCTTTCTCTTAGAACAAGATTACAAGTTTACAAGAATAACAAATAACCTCTCTCACCCTAAATTAGGATTTGCAGCTTAGCAATGATGAGAGACTAGTATGCTATTTATAATAAAACCTAACATACTAACTAATGGGCTTTTTTCACAAGGCCCATTACACAAGCCAACTTAATAAACAAGCTAACTTAACAAATTAGGGTTTAAACACTAAAACCTAATTTAACATGCTAACAACCCTAGCATCTTCGACACAAGCATGTGAACAACCTTCGACTTCATGCTTAACCCTGTCGAACCAAGAAGTTACCCTTCGGCCATACTAGAGTTCGATCCAATATCTCACAATCACCATAATGATGGTGAATAGCTTTCAGGAAGGAGGAGGAGCCCCTACAAAGAAGGAAGGTGACACCCATCAAAAGAGGAGAACATGAGAAATCTTAAGTTTAAAGAGAAGGGAGAGCTTCTCTCTCTAAACATTTTATATTTTCTCGGCCATGTCGTGTCAAAAAGATATTACATTAATAATAATTAAGAGTTACAAAGATATAAAAGTTATTGAAAAGGTAATAATAAATAAAATTAAGTGAAAAGGGTAAAAGAATTTAAGAAAATTATTTAAAACTAAAATTATAAGAAATGTGAGAATAAATAGAGTTAAAATAAAATTGTTAAAAATAATTTAAGAAACAAAACTAACTATACGATTAAAAAAATTATTTTTAAATTATACTATACAATAAGATAAATATTTATCAATTATCATGTTGTTAATAGATAATGTTGTTTTGTTATAATTAAATTTCCTTTATTTAAAATAACCTTACAATTAGCACTATCATCTAATAATTATTTTCACGATATTTATATAGTTAGGTGAATTTAATTGGATGGTATATATATATATATATATATATATATATATATATATATATATATATATATATATTTATACTTTTCACTATTTTATATTTTCTTTTTTAACAGAGAGTTACAAAAACTTAAACATTATTGAAAACAGAGAAATAAATAAAGTTAAAATGAAAGGGTGAAAGAATTTAATAAATTATTTAAAACAAAATATTTGATTAAATAATTTTAATAATAAATTGAATTATACATGTATGACTGACTACTTTGGTAATAATATTTTTATAAAAAAATTATAAATTTCATTTCATTTATACTTTTTAAGAATATTTATATACATAATATATTTTTAGTTTATAATTAGAATCATATCCTTTGAATTAAGTAAAATACATTAGTCGGTTGAATCAAGGTAGGGATAAAAGAAAAAAAAATTCTCAAACTACTTTATATAATTAGACATATCAAAGTATTGACAATTAAAAAATAGAAGAAAAAAAAAAAACAAATAATATTTGGCTATCAAAATCTACAACATTGAAATCTTATATATGGTGCCTTTTGCTTCATTCGATGTTGTTGAGCTTCTTCTGATCTTGGCATTTTTTCTGGGGTTTCAATGCATTCCAAACCTAACCTATATTTTACAAATAAATTTCACCATTTTAGTTATTTATATTATATAACAAAAAATTTATATAAATCACATATAATGTTTTGTCATTATATGATAATAGTATAAGTTTTGACTTACACTGGGAAAGAAAAAGAATCAGCACTTTCTTCATAAATTTCAATTCCCTCAATATTGTTGATGTCTCTGTGTTGTTGTTTACCATCTTTTTCTTCCTTTAAATCATTATCAAGCTGACTGGTATTTGATATTTCATCGCACTTTGGCTCCTTTTGAGTCAAAAAAAAAAAAAGAAGTAAATAACAAAAGATAATTAATGTAAATAAATTTAATTAACAAACCTTAAACCCTAAATCCTTACTTTCGGATTCAAAGGTCTTGAATTATTGTTTACTGTATTATCAAATGCACTATCCCCTTCAAAACAGAACACAATGTAATCTTCGTCTGAAAATGATGACCAATTTTTTATTATTGGTTTGTCGTTTATTTGTGTCTTGTTGCATTCTGTTCTTGGCTGCGACAAATTTGTTTTGTTTATAATATTAGGGCTATTCTCTTTTCTCTTTTTGTGATGAACTGTAGTGAGTTCAAAAAAAAAAAAAGATTTAAAGTGAATATTAGTCATTTTCTAATGTTCTTAATGAAGAAATGATTATTAAATATTAATCAAGAAAAAAAAGACAAAATGATATAATGGAATGGAACGGAATGTAATCGAATAAAATGATATTCTATTATTTGGATAATTTAAAAATAGATGGAGCGGAATGAAAATGAGTGATATAGATTTCATTTCATTCCATCACTTATTACCATATTTTTTTCTCTCTGATTTGGACGGAATGAACAATTTATTTATCCTATTCCGTCATAAAATTTTCAAACAATAAAATGATATCTTCACACTGTTCCATTCCGCTCCATCCAACTCTGTTCCATTCCGCTCCGTTCATTTCGTAAAATCAAAACATAACGTTAAAGAAAACTTACAAGTCATGAAACATGATGTGATTTTTCTAACCAATTTAGTAACCCAAGCCATTGTTGGTTCGAGTAAGGAGGAAAAAGATAGGAAGGACAATAAGAGAAATTAGGATTAGAATAAGGAAATTTATAATGTATTTAACCTAATTAATAGTAACGACACAATTATTTTTATGTATAGAAAAGGTAAGAAATTTGTGGCAAAAATGAAATGTCATAATAATTTTCCATAATAATTTATGTTGTATTTATCCTAATAATAATTTGCCATAATAATTTTCCATAAAAAGTTTCATAATATATTATTTTGTAATAGATTCGGAAGGTTGATACCAAAAAATTTAGGTATTTGATTTTCAAGCTAATTTTTTTGCAACATTCTAATTCCTTTAAATAAAATTTTATTTTTAAATTTAATTTATATGGATGATTATAGCATAAATATTTTTTATATTATAAATAAAATATTAGTATTACAATATTAATATTACAACCATTTTTACACAAAATGAATGAATTTTTTAATTTTTAGTTCACCATTATTTGTCTTTGCAATTGTGTTACCCAATTAGAAAATTTTGTATTATATATATATTTTTTGACAAGAACAAACTTAACTAATATCATTACTCAAATCAAATTCAATACAAGGAGGTACATTACTAAAAAACTACGCCTAGACCAAGAATTGACCGCCTTGGCTAACGTATGGGCAACCGAATTCGTTTGGCGCTTAATGAACTTTACCTCAAAGTTCGGAAACAGAAGTAACAGATTCTGAATAGTTTTAATAATAAAAATAAATTCCAAATTACCAACATGAGACACATGAATAGCCTTAGTAACATACTGATAATCACTTTCAAAATGACGTGGGAAAGCTGGAGAGATATTGCATTCTGAATTGCTTCCTTTACAGTGGTGGCTTCAGCTTCGATGACAGAAAGAATACCCACATCCCAAGACGCACCTGCTGACATAAATCTTCCCAAATGGTCCCTAAAACACCACCCTCTATTTGTTGTCCCACACACATTATTGAAACCTGCGTCAACATTACATTTCAGTTGGTTTTCCGAAGGAGGAATCCAGCAAGATGAATATTATTAACAACTCTCAAATGATGATCTTCTCTAGCCAAAAACCAGTCATACCAATTGTGGTAAGCTTGTAACCCAATCTTCAAAGCATCATCCCGGGTATCTTCCCATACCACATTATTTCTACTTCGCCAAAGAGTCTCGAGCAAAACTGCAAAACGACTCGCATCTCTACGGTCCTCACGACTACAAACATCAAAAATAAGTGATTTAGCATCATGGAAAGTATGCAACCTCGGGTCTATAATAGAAGACAAACCTGCTGCCCGCCAACTATGGATAATGGAAACGCATCCGAAAAAAGCATGCCACTCGTCTTCGTCCTCTAAATCACACCAAGGACACACAGACGGACACTGTACATGTCGGTGTTGAAGTTGTGATCTCGTCGGGAGGCAACCCCGACAAATCCTCCATAAAAGATGTTTAGCTCTAGGTGGAGCATAAATACTCCAAATGTTCTTCCAATTACCCTCAACACCATAAAGCCGATTACTACTTTGCATCCCTTTCCAAAGCTTATAGCCCGATTTCACACTATATTCACCGTTTTGCTCCTCTTGCCAAATCAACCTATCCTCCCTCACATCATCCATTAGGGGAACTCTAAGAATACTGGCAGCACCTTCGGTATCAAAGACTTGTGTAATCTTGCCTACATTCCATTGCTTTATGTTGGGAAGTAAAAAATCTTTAACATAGAGTTCATAAGTACTTTGGACTTGCGGACCATTGATGAAGCGACTACCTTTCTCTCGAAGCCACGGATCATACATAACTTTAATGTTACTACCATCTCCAATACTCCACCTACTACCATGCTTAAGAATAGTCTTAGCTTTCCACAAACTTCGCCAAACAAAACTCGAATTATTACCAATAAAAGAATCAAGATAGGAAGAGCGAGGGAAGTACCTTGCTTTGAAAATTCTAGCTACTAGAGAGTGTGGCCTTGACAAGATACTTCAACCTTGTTTTGCTACCATGGCTATATTAAAGGATTTAAAATCTCTAAAGCCCAGCCCTCCTTCACTCTTCGAGGAAGTCATACGATCCCATGCCAACCACCTTATGCCCTTGTTGTTGCCTCCACCACCCCACCAAAAAGAATTAAGCATTTTTTCAATATCGTTCACCACCCCATCCGGAATCAAATAAACACTCATGATATAGGCCGGTATCGATTGGAGGACCGACTTGATCATAAACTCTTTTCCAGCTTTAGATAAAGATCTACCACTCCAAGAACTGATTCTTTTCCAAATCTTGTCCTTAATAAAAGAGAACACCGCCTTCTTGCTTCTACCAATCATAGAAGGTAATCCCAAATACTTTCCTGTACCCAAGACCCATCTCACCCCCATCAAATGGGCTAAATCGTCTTGAGCCAGAGCACTAATATTACGGCTAAAGAACACCTCAGACTTCGCCAGGTTAATCTTCTAACCTGTTGCCGCTGCATAAATCTTAAGAATCTCCATAAGATTTGTTGCCTCCACAATATTAGCCCTGCAAAACAGAAAACAATCGTCAGCAAAAAGCAAGTGGGACACACTAGGTGCCCCCCCTGCAAATTTGTGCACCATGGATGTCGCCTCGGGAGACTGCCCTTTTAATAAGAGCCGAGAGACCTTCAGATACAGGAATGAAAAGGTAGGGTGATAAAGGATCTCCTTGTCTCAGTCCTCTTCCTGGAATAATTGGTCCAACTCTATCGGAGTTAACAAGAACAAAATAGTGCACCGATGTCACACACATCATAAGCCAATGTATCCAATTCTCATCGAAGCCCATACGCAGAAGAATACCATGCAGAAAACCCTAATCCACTCTATCATAGGCTTTACTGATATCGATCCTTAGGGCCAGATGAGCATTGGTACCACGAGTCTTCCTTTTTAAAGCATGAATAATTTCCGTAGCCACCATAGCATTATCAAGTATGGACCTCCCTTCAATAAACGCTGACTGTTCCTCTGCTACACACTTATTCAGAACAAGTTTCAATCGATTCGCTAGCATTTTGGATATTATCTTGTAAATAACATTGCAAAGAGATATGGGTCGGAGTTCCTTCATGTCTCTCGGGTTAGCACACTTAGGGATGAGACATATATTAGTTTCATTAAGCTCAGTGGGAAAAAATCCCCTCTCCAACCACATAGAGGCTGCCAAATAAATGTCATCCCCACAAAGCTCCCAAAAATGTTGATAAAATGCCGGATTGAAGCCGTCGGGTCCCGGGGATTTATCCGGGTGCATTTGGAGAAGAGCTTCGTAGAGTTCCTCTTCTTTTATAGGGGCCAGTAGCTTCATATTATCCTCTTGCGAAATAACCTGTTGGATACAATTTAAAACCGGATCAAACTCTCCCTGTTTTGTTTCAAAAAGCTTCTCAAAATAATTTTTGGCTACCCTACATAACTGCTCCTGCCCTTTAATCTCCATACCGGTATCGTCAACCAGTGATACAATTTTCTTACTTTTGTTGCGAACTGTTGCGGACCTATGGAAAAACTTCGAATTAGAATCACCATGCTGTAGCCAGTGCATCTTGGCTCGTTGCTTCCAAAAGATCTCCTCCCTGTTGAGAATTTTATTATACTCCCTCTGAGCCTCGATAAATCTCGCTGTCGCGTTTTCATCATGCGACAAGCGAACAGCTTCCATGGCTGCCATGTGGATGGACAAGTTGTTGTGTTGCTGCCGATACTTCCTCTTGTTCCACCTTGATAATTCCGACGCGCAATTGTTAAGGCGTTGGAGAACATGCACTTCTTCCTCGGCAGTCCATCCTTTGCTAACAATCTCTTGAAGTTCATCTTCTTTTAACCAAGCATTTTCGAACTTAAAGGAGTAAGGCTTATGGCGGTACAATTGAAGTGGTTCACACTGCAATAAAATAGGGCTGTGATCAGAGTGTGAAGCCAGCAAGTTACTAAGCTTTGCTGCAGGGAACATTTCCATCCATTCTTGCGTAACAAGCACACGGTCTAGTCTCTCTTCAATAACATGCGGTGTACCTCGACTTTTGATCCATGTAAAAGGATGGCCTTCCATTGGGATGTCTAACAAGTTGCAATCAGAAACCGCTTCGCGAAAGCCGGCGCACAGCCAATTTGGATGCGGATGAAGACCAACCTTGTCTTGTTGCGAAAGAAGATCATTAAAATCACCGATAACACACCAAGGAGTTGTCGACATGTCTCGAAGTTCTCTTAACATATCCCACGCCTCCCTCCTTCTGTGTCGTTCCGGATAACCGTAATAGCAAGTGAGTCTCCATTCTTCCTTAGCATCGTCTTGAATCACCAAGTTTACAAAGTTCCTAGAAAAGTTCACTATATTGCACTTAACAGAATCTTTCCATAACACCGCCAAACCTCCACTTTTCCCGACGACGTCAACGGATTGTATTATATATTTAAAGTCGGATTGTATTATATATTTAAAGTCGAATAAGTTGGTATATTTATTTTACATTTATGAAAGGTGAATAACTGATGTTTTATAAAAATCGTTTTTCTTTCTTTTATTTATACCGATCTTATCATATGAAATGATAAACTAGGTCATTCGTTGGTAAGGATTTTGATTCTATCTAGCTAATAGAAGAATCTATATATTATCTCAATGATAAATATTAAATTAAGATACTATCTATTAAAGGATGAGAGATAAAATATAATTCTAAATAATTATTATTCTCTCCGTTTGTAAATGCTTTAAAATAAGTTGACACTTATATGATAAATAAAAAAAGAGTACAAGGATTTTATCAAATTATTTTTATTAATTATTTATGTATTTTGATTATCATTAGTCCAAAATAAGAAAATAAAGATTTGAGAGTATTAATTAGAGGAGAACTTGAGACATTAAAAAATAAATTTTATTTAAATTAAAAGAGACATTTATTTTGAAATAAATAAAATTTTAAAAACAACTCTTATTTTAGCACAAAGAAAATATAAAATAATAAAAGTATATATATTACTACTACTATACAAAGAAGATTTATTCCGTTAATACATTTACTTTTTATTTTATTGAACGCTAATTTTTATTTTTGTAAAGAATATCATTGTTAATTTATCTTTTAGAAAATAGCTTTAGATACTTGCTATCACTAAGAAAAATAATAAATTAATATTATTATTTTTCATAGACAATATAAAAAATAAGCTTAAATGCACTTTTGGTCTATATAAGTTAGCGAATTTTTTATTTTCGTTACTGCATGTTATTTTTTTTTTGTTTGAGTCCCTATATTTCACTTTCGCGTTTGTTTTTAGTCCTTAAATTCAAAATTCGCAAGAAAATTTGCAGGAAGATCTGTAGGAAACATGTAGCTTTTTCTACGGATTTTAGTTTTAGGTACTAAACTTCAAACAAAAAATAAGATATAAAGACTCAAACCAAAAAAATAATTTAATGGAACTAAAAGTGTATTTAAACCTAAAAAATATTAACTTCCAATGCAATCAAAATAAATACTATAAAAGTATAAAAAGATGTATGTATAGAGATAAAGAAAATGATTGTTAATGTGTTTTTTTTGGCATGAATTTTTTTTTATTATTAATAGCATCTTTAGAATTATTATTATTATCATATTATTTGTAATTATCTTTTCTTTCTCATTTATTACTTCATAATTATATTTATTGTTGAGAGAATATGTAGACACTATTAGTGTGAGGTCTAAACACTTTTGACACATAGGGACTATCCAATTTCTATTCATACCATCGTAACAAATTAATCATTAACATGCTTCATTGATATTATAAAAAACATACTAATTTAATTTGAATGTTTAAAAACTCTAAACATAATTTTTAATTTTTTTAAAATAAAATAGAATTTTTTAATTCGTTAATCCATCTTAATTGATAATTATTTTTAATAAAACTAGTTCATTATGAGAATTAGGTTCAAATCCAAGACATTTAATTAAAAAGGAAGGAGACCAAATTATATCACTTCATAGTGCTCTTGAATATATATTTTTTTTATAGGATGAAATAAATCATTTCATTAATAATAATATTATGAACGTATGGAGGGACATTGTTAAAATTGTGAAAACTAGTAAGAGATGAAGTCGCTCTTGCCAAAGCATGAACAATCTTATTAGCTTGTCAAAGCATGAACAATTTCATTAGCTTGTCTCCTAATGAACTTAACATGAAAGGTTTTAAATGATTGAGTCAACAAGTGATGACAAACTCGGGAAACAGCACTGAAATCTGAGTCGTTTGGTTTTGGAGTGATCACACTATCCACAATATTTTTAGAATCCAACTCGAAATCCCCTATAGCACACCAAGCACCTTTTTGGCTAGTATGAATCTTGGTCAAATCTCTCCATAAGGTCTGCCTTTGATTGAGTTGGTTCATGGCATAAATGCCATTCAGCCAGTACTTGAAATTGCCCAGGTTATCATACACCCCACAATGTATATATTGGCTAGTGCTGCTCACAAATTTGAGAGCAACCTTATTTCTATCACATTGTATCCATATTCTACCATTAGGATGCTTATTATAGTTATCAAAATATTCCTTATTCATGGGAAAACTCTCCCTAATCTGCTTTGCCTTAGAATGTTTAACCCCAATCTCTATAAGTATAGCAGTCTCTGGTTGGAGCTCCTGGAGATGGGAGTTAATCTCCCTCAACTTCCCAACCTTATTTAACCCCCTTACATTCCAAGCCAAAAGCATGGTCCTTTGTCAACAACCACTAGTGGATCATTCATAATCCCTAGAGCCTCATATCCATTAATACAAGTAAAATCAGTTACGGGAACAATAGAAACCTGTTTACCTCCATCTCTTGTAACTTTCTCACCCTAATCCAGCTTTCTTCTAAGTCTTCCTCCTGGTTTTTATTACTTGTCAGATTCTGTTGGGGTGTCTTAGTAATCTCCTGAGTACATCCTTCTTCTATTGGTTGTTGTATGATCACTTCATCTGGTTTTTGAGTGGTGTCAATCAGCTTCTGTTTCTGTTGCCATATTCTGACTCTTCGTGGTTCTCCACATTTGTGTCCCACTTGTTGGCATTTCTCGCAGAACTTTGGCCTCCATTCATATTCAATGTTCTGCTTCATTTTTCTTCCCTGTGCATCCTTGATTGTTATTTCCTCAGGTAGCTTTTGAGTGATATCCACCTCCACCAAAGTTCTAGCATAAGAGACCCTTAGTTTGTGTGTAGTACACTCACTCATCAGTCACCATTAGAGCTCCAATCTCCCTGCCAATTTTGTTTAAACTAGAGGCCCCCCACAACTGAAGTGGTAGGTTTGGCAATTTGATCTAAATGGGGATTATTCTGAGCAGGTCCTTCTTCAAATTGAAATCCGGATGCCATTCCTTTAGTAGCACTGGCATTATATAAATTGAGTACGGCCCCTGCATGAGAACAACATCTTTATCGTCATCAGAGTTAAATCACAGTAAGAAATAGCCATCATCGTGGTAGTATAGGTTTGGGAGCTGAATGAAGTTCCATGATTTCTGCATAAAATTCTTCACAGCGTGCATACTAACCTCTTCTCCAATCACATATAGGATTAGAGCGTTTTCCCAGAAGTGCAGTTCAGATTCCATGTCTTCGTCGCTTATCTCAATTTCAGTTTCCCCATTGTTCACAGTAGGTGCCACAAACTCCATAGCTCTTCCCTTTGCTGGATTCCGATTCTCGCTAATTACATCGACCCATAGCTTGCGAGGTGTAGCAATCTCCTTCTTCTTCTCCGCAATTGGTTCCGCCATTTTTAGGGTTTCCACCCCCTTTTCTATCTCTGGTTCTTCATTGTTCGCATCTTTTGCATCACTGCTTGTTCTGTCATCTCTATCAGGATTCGTAGAGATCACCACTGGTTGTGCCATCGGCGGCGCGGGGTTGTTCGGCGACAAGTGCACCGTAGCTCTTGGACGCCCTCGAGACCATTTTGCCCCCATCCTTGAGGTTATTCGACGATGTTAGATCATTGGATGTGTAGAAGATTCTTTTAGATCTCGATAAAAGGATGAAAAACTAATTGATCCTGAAGTACCATATCTCAGTGTAATTCAAGCACTGGTCTATCTTGTAATTATACAGACCACGATATATCATTTTCTATTACTCTATTAGCAAGATATAGTTCTTCACATACACGAAGACATTGGAACAAAGTCAAATATATACTTCGTTATCTTAGGGGTAAATGAACATGAGTTTGTGTTTATTCCAATGTATTCAAATTAGATTAACTAGTTATGCAGAAGCATGTTACTTGTTAGACCCTCATAATGGTATATTACAAACAAATTATTTGTTTACTTATGGTGGTACAACTACTTCATGGAGTCATGTAAAACAAACCATAGCAACAACTTCATCTAATCAGGAATAAATTTTTAGCACTACATGAGGTAAGTAGAGAATGTGTTTGGTTAAGATCCCTAATTTAACACACACAAAAGACTTGTGGTTTGACTTCTGGAAAAATAAACACAAGAACCATATATGAAGATAATTCTGCATGCATCGCTCAATTTAAAGATGGTTACCTTAAAAGAGACCGAACAAAACATCTTTCTTCAAAGTTATTTTTCACTCATGATCTTCAAAAAGGTGATGATATAAGCATCCAACAAATTCATTCCCAAATAGAATTTTTAACCAACTAGTACATAAGATTGGTCTGATTCATTGAAGAAATGACCGTTCAACTGAGAGAGAAATGATTTATCTTAAAAGGATATAGCTCGTTAAAACCTTATTCGTTAAAACCTTACTAGAGACGAAGGAGAGAAATGGAAGAGATAAATAATATTGTATTATTTTCATTATTAGTTTTTATTTCAAATACAATATGAGTTTTTTTTAACTGAAAAATACAATATAAGGAAAAAAAGGATACAAACAAAAAAGGGGGAAAAGACCAAAACCCCTTAAGAGGAAATTAACTTAAGTTTGGGAAAACCAAAATTGTTAAGCAAAAATTCCTCCCTAGCTTCCTTGATAACATAGTTATACCAAATGAAGTTTCTATATCTATAACCTAAATTAGTAATAATATCAGCATAAAATTTCCCTTCCCTATATATGTGGGTTAACATAAAATCATGATGCCTAAAATTGAAATGATAATTATTCCAACGGTTTCTAATGGACCAAGAGACCAGGTTGACGTTGTGAAGCACCCTAGCAACAGTGATATAATCTGTCTCAATCCAAAGATTAGGCCAATTCTTATCAACAACTATCTCCATAGCCATTATCACTCCAAAAAATTCAGCCAACAAAGGAGTGCCATTGCTAATAAAGAAAGATAAAGATCCTCCGTGGTCACCTAAAAAGTTTCTGAACATGGATCCGCACTCGCAAGAGTTCGATTTACCAATAGCAACACCATCTGTTTGCCTTTGATCCACCCAGACATTGGAGGGCTCCAAAGGACATTCATAGTATTATTCCTTAGAGGATAGTTGATGGAGATGTTGAGTTTCTTAAGGAGAGAGAAATCCATTAAGCTAGAACTACCTTTATCTCTAGCAGTATTTCCCACTAAAGTCATGAAGTTGCCAATATTAGTGGTGCAATTTTTCCAATTAGCAATGTTATCATTGAATCTAGCCTTGTTTCTAGCATGCCAAACTTCTACAAAAACACATTGGATGCCAACCCTCAGAATAACCTTACATTGATGAGACCAACCCTTATACATAATTCTCCAACAGTCCTCAAAACAGGCTATGGAGTGGCTAATGTCAAAAGTCGCAGCAAACCAATTTTAGATTTTAACACTGAAACTGCAATGAAAAAAAATAGATGGGAAGAAGTTTCCTTCTTGAGTTTACAAAGAGTGCATTGAGAAGGAAAGGAAAGACCCTTTTTGTAAATGTTCTCATTCATGGAGATGGCATTATGTAGAATTTTCTAAAGGACCAAAGTTTTTGAAGGAGGAGTAGCTTTGTGCCAAAGTCAATCTTTTCAAGGAACGTGATTAAACTGACTTTGGAAGAATGAGAAGGCTTGCTTTATGGTAAGAGAACCATTGTCTGCATGTTTCCATCTAAGAGTATCAGTAGCTTCCACCAAGGGAATATGACAGGTGGAAATACGACTCAAAAGAGGGGGGAAAGCCATAGTCAAGTTTGGAGGTAGGTTCCATTGATTATCAACGATGTAGTCTGCAACTTTAGCCTTCAGGGTACTGTGATATATATCAAGAATGTTGAAAGTTGCTGTCAAAGGTTCCCTACACCATGAATCGAGCCAGAAGTTAATAGTCTTATCATCCCCATTATGCCAAATGGAGTTATCCATAACGTTGGTGACTTGATGTTTAATGCCATTCCATAAGGAACAACTAATATTGTTAGTAATAGTTCTACCATTTCTTAAAACTCTTGCTCTGAGCAGATGGGTCGATCAATATGAATCTTAATTATAGGACATATATAATAAATAAAAAATCAATATGAAATCCACTCATTTATAGACATCCATGATCATATGCCATTTATAACACAAATAACATAGGCTCTGTTTGGTAAGACATATTTTTGAGCTTATAGGTTATAATCTCATATGACAATTTAGACATGTTTGATAACGGTCTTTTCATCACGAGCGTATAACTTGAGCTCGTTTGGCCCAACTTTTTTAAGTCTTAAAAGTTACTTTAAAATTAAAGTTAAAAATAAGAGCTTTTAAAATAAAGTTAAAGTTGTTTGGTTATGATTATTTTTTAAAAGTTATTTTTAATTTAAAAGTTGTTTCGTGTGTGTGTGTGTGTGTGTATATATATATATATATATATATATATATATATATATATATATATATATTAACATCTATAAGTTAGTGTATAGTAGAAGAAATTCATAATATTATTATTGAAAATCATTATACAATAAAACAAGATATAATATATAAAACGAATAAAAAGTTGGACAATACTAGTGATCTTACCGAGCAGATCAGATGGCCAGCAACAAAGAAGGCTTGAAATCCGGAGCGGTTGAAAGGGGAAAAAATGGTTGTACCTGCAAGGCACTCCGATGCCAAAGTAAGTATATGATCCACAAGGTACAACAAAGTGAGAGATTTTGGGGGTAAGAAAAAGGTTACCTTGCCCTCTGAGGTTAGATGGCTATTTATAGGATAATCCTAAGCGAAATTGGCTCCGCTTTGCAAGGCGTGGATCTAGATGACGCATGAGCTGGCCGCTACCGGGCACGAGGCTCTCTCGTGCTCGGTTATGTCTGGTGTTTGCCCGAGACGGACCGGGGGAGGTTGTCGTGCGCGCGTCCAGGGTGCCTTGGGCCGAAGACTAGATTGGCCCAATAAGAGTGATTGGGCCGGTCCAGAACAACTAGTATCTACAAAAATGATGATGTAAACACAAGAAGAAGAAAAGAATAAATAAAACATAACTCTAGATGTTATGAACCGTAGAAAAAATTGAAAAATTTCCGTCTACTACATTAGCGCCATTTTTTTAAAGAAAAGTGTTTTCGTTAGAATTCGAACCGCGACCACATGTTTTAAGCTCCGAAAAAGTTGGTTTCAACGCCTTTTTTACAAGCTCATTTTATTCAATTTTTAGTCTTTAAAAAAAGCTACTTTTTTTCATAAGAGCTTTATGAAAATGTGTTTGGCCCTCCATCTCCTTATAAGGAGAAGAAAAGTAGATAAAAAGTTGGGCCAAACGAGCTATTATTTGGCTAGCTTATAGTTTATTTTTCTAACGCTATTTTAAATAGCGTTTTAACTTATAACTTATAGTTTATCATTTTTCTTCCCTTTTTATCCTTATTATTTTAACTAAAATTCACTTTTATCCTTATAATTTATTTTAATTTAAAATGAGATAATTATGTATTAAATATTTTTTTATGTCATTTTACATTCAGGCCCGGTCTAAGGGCTAGGCGAACTAGGCATATGCCTAGGGCCTCCTTATTTAATTTCATATTAACTATTAGTACAACTTAATTACAGAGAAAACAGTAGCATTTAATTTTTACTGCTATCATTAATATTTGTTCTTTTTCAATAAAATGAGAATAACTGCACTTTACTATTATTAGACGATATATTCACTTTTTTCAACAAAAAATCACCGTGTTGTTGCTTATGTACTACTCCCTCCATTTTTTATTATAAGTCGTTTTGGAAAAAAAATTTGTATTTAAATATAAGTCGCTTTACAATTCCAATGAATAATTAATGCTATTTTTCCTATTATATCCTTAAATATTTATTATTCTCTCTCTTTTCAATTATATAAATTTGTCTTCCACATGTCATTAATGAAAGATAATTTTGTAAAAACATTCATAATTTCTCATTTTCATACAACAATTATTATTTTTCTTTATCTGTGTGAAAAGTCTAAAACGACTTATAATAAAAAACGGAGGGAGTAAAGTCTAGTATTAGTATCATATTAATTAGTAATATAAATTCTTATTATCAATTTTTCTTAGAAGTGTGCTCTTACCTTTTTTTTTTTGAGTAAAAAGAGAAAATTTATTACACAAATTAGATTGTATTTATTTAGGGGAAAAACTAACATGTGCCCTAAGGGCACAAGTTAATGAGATATTTATAGATTTTTTTTTGGAACGCGTGCATTCAATGTATCGAAACTTTAAATATGACTTTATTGCATTTAATTATATTTAACTTTTTCTAATTATAGTATCCTTAACCTGTGCCCTTAGGCCACATGTTAGCATGACCCTTATAATTATTTTAAGGTATAAATTGATTTTCCCTATTCATCCTATCAATTTAACCACAAGTAAAATTATATTTTAGGAATATTTTATTTATTTTGAATAGAAATTAAATATACAATTTTTATTTTCCACTATTCTAACTTCTTCTAAGAACTAATTTCCTTGTATAAGTGGATAAAAAGAGAATTTCATCACACACATTGAGGCTGTCCCATTTTTTTTTGTTCGTTCCAACAAGGAAGTGTCTGTCTGGCGGTGACAGACAACCATGGCCGACCACTCCGACGACCTCAACCAACTCCTCGACAGTAAGCTCTTTCTCTCTCTATCTCTTCACCGCCCTCTCTCTCTATCTCTAACTCTTTCTATTCAATTTTTTTCAGGTGCTTTGGATGATTTCCAAACCCTCAACCTAAATTCTCCCCTTCCAAGGTTTCTTTTTTCTACTGTAATCTTTTCGTTTTTCACTTCATTCTTTAACCGAATCTGAAACGCGTCGTTCTGTTTTGTTTTGGTGATTAGAACCGGAGAAGAAAGTACGAACAAAAAAGAGTCTCCTTCTTTACCCTCAGGGGTTCAAGGATTGGGATTAGGGTTACCTGATTTGAGAAGCAAGAAAAAAGGGAAACAGAAGGTTTCTAAAGATGCTCATGTTTCTGAGGCTCTTAATAAGCTAAGGGAACAGACTAAAGAGGCTGTTAAGGGTCTTGAATTCGCAACCCCACCTGGTTCTGTTGCTGCTGGTCTTGATGATTTGGGTAAAGATGGTATGATGGAGGATTGGGTTAAACAGTTTGAAGAAATTGCTGGCTCTCAGGTAGTAATACCTTAATCCCTTATTATCTTCATGTGCCCAATGTTATGGTCTAATATTAGAAAATCAGATTAATCTCATGCTTTAGAAATTTATGGTGGTGATTATCTGCATTTGGTTTGGTGTAATGTAATCTTAGTTATCTTGGCTTAGATATAATTCACATGACAAAAATCTAGATTGAGAATTAAGATAAATACTGTCCCGTTAGGATGTCAGAAATAGAGTCTTGATGCGACGGCTTGGGGTGGACCTGTAAGGTTAATACTCCAACCCCAAGTCAGTAACAGAAAGCGGAGTAAAGTGATTTTAGTGTTAGTACCTCAAGTGTCATGTGAAATGTATTATATATGAATGCCAATTATGGAGGTTTCCTACGTGCTATTTTGGCATGGAACGGGGAAGACCATTCGATGGCATCTAACGGTCAGTAGCAGCCCATGTTGTGGATCTAGTGCGGAGATTTAGAGAGTAGTATTGTACCTTCGATGCTTTAGTGGAATAGCCAAGACTGATGATTAGGTTGCCTCCCTTTGGGATAGTGAGGCCGGCCCAGAACAAATACATTAATCTTCTAAAAGTAAAGTTATGGTAATGATAGTGACAGTCAGAAAAAAGAATACCAAGACTAAGAAGTTGTGTCATGTTTTTTTCAACAATTAGTTAATCCTATTACGATGAGCCACTGAAAAAAAATTGAAAAATGCATCATTTTGCTTTTTGTTTAAAAAAGTAAAAGATGTAATCTAGGGTTAGGAGTGTTCGAGAAGTGTCTGGTTAAGAGTTGGTGTTAACAGATGTGTCTATCAGGTGATCGAACCCAAAAGAATAGGTCATTAATCTGACACTGTTAAGAAGAGGTGTCTGGGGCATGTCCAAAGCGTGTCAGAGAAATGTCGTTTCCAAAACATGTTTGATATGCTGAAACCACACTTTAGAGGGGTGTATGTGCAAATGTTTATTGATGATTTGAAACAAATGCAGTCATCTTACTGTATACACCTTGGGTTCTTATATTTCAATCAGATGGGCTTTTTACTTAACTAAGATCCTTCTTGCATTATGAAATAAACTAGTAGTTTTTTTTTTTATGCGTGATTGTCAATGTACTGTTTTCGAGTGTGTCAAATGCTTTAGTCCTCTACCAATGCCTTACACAAAGTTCCTGCCTCAGAATTGAGTGTATCACTAACTGTCTTGGAATTCGGAACTAAATTTTGTTTCAGTACTCAAGTAGATGAGTAAGTTGTTATTGGATTTAGTAACTATTTAAGTTTTGCAGTTATGGACGACTTCAATGTCGAATAACAGAAGCTGCTGCTGTTTATGTATTGATTAATCTATATTGATTTTCTTTGTTGGAGTTAGTACTGATAATTTTAATCATTTTTTAGGATATGGAATCTATTGTGGAGACCATGATGCAACAGCTTCTGTCCAAGGAGATACTTGCTGAACCAATGAAGGAAATCGGAGAAAGGTATCCTAAGTGGTTGGAAGATCATAAAGCCAGCTTAAGCCAAGAAGAATATAACCAATATTCACAGCAATATGAGCTGATTCGGAATCTTAACGAAGTTTATGAAAAAGATTCGGGAAACTTCACCAAGATTGTTGAGCTCATGCAGAAAATGCAAGATTGTGGACAACCTCCAAATGATATTGTCCAGGAGCTTTCTCCCGAATATGACTTAGCCAGTCTAAGCCAGTTGTAAGTTCCTTCTTGTAGCAATAATCTCTATTTGCTTATTCAAAACCAAATGCTTATGCACAGACATGCATTTATCTTGTAGTTGTCAAACCAGTATGACATCAGCTGATACAAATATTTTCTTTTACAGATCTCAAGAAATGCCTGATGGTTCTCAGCCAAACTGTTCTATAATGTGAAGTTGTTTCCTCCCTCTTATCAGGGGCAGACGCTGGTTTGCAGATTCTCAGGAACATTTATTTTTCACTTGTCAGAATAATTTAGTTTCATATGTTTTCTTTTTCTGCTTACTATATGGTTACAGGATCTCACTTTTTATAGCCTCCTTTTAAGATTGTATATGATCCAAGGTTTCTTCCATTCATATTTTATGAGACCAATGGTAATGGGACCAGCTGCTAGTTGCAAACAAAATTTACTTCATGATAACTTGAAAATACTTTCTCATTTAATCTTATGATCCTTGAATTAAGATGACCGATATAAATTACAATGAACTATATGCAAGTCACAACCTAAACCTGTATATAAAAAGACCCCACCAGTTTCTGGTTGAACATCTTACAATATATGACCTCATCACCAATCTGCAGTGCGTCAAGTTGATTTAAAATAAAAGTCATGATGGCAAATATATTGTGCAGTCTGCATATAACCTATGGCAAGTATATTGTGCAGTCTGCATATCACCTAATCATGTTTGGTGGCTGCAGTTTGCTGGTTAGGTTGTGGTTTTGCTCCTTTGTTTAGTGTTCAATGAGGCGTATATTGTAATAGCCTGTTTGGATTGGCTTTTAAGCCACCAAACGAGCGTTCACATGTCTTCCAGCCGCGATTTTGGAGAAGCTACAAAAGGTAACTTTTGGGCTAAACGTGAATTTTCACCGCAATTTGGAGAAACTCACCGCCAAACCAAACATACTATAAGATGTTAAATACCGGAAACTAGTGATTTTTTTTACGTACCAGTTTTTTTCTCTCAACAAATGATTTGTTTATTTTTTTTCTCTCTCAAATACACTAAAAGCAAAGTCATTCAGACCTCTTTCAAATTTCGGGTACATAAAAGGTTAGATTCGGAGATGCATCTCAGTAACGCCACTTACTTCATGAGTCATCTTTGTAACGCCACTTACTTCATGAGTCATCTCCGTAATGCCACTTACTTCAGGAGTCAATGAGATATATGGAGATACATCTTCGGAATATGCTCTGGTAGATCAAAATAGAAAGCGACAGAGACAACAATGAAAGAATTGAATTAAACAAACACAAATTAACTCCAAAATAAACATTATATAAATTTAACATTACATGTTATTAAATTTAACATTGTAATATTCTTATAATATCGTCGACTAATCTTTGAATCGTCGCATCCACTTCAATCAAGACCCTTTGTTGAGTAACAGTAAAAGGTACTCCACATCACCTTCAAACCATCATCCTTCTTCAGTTCAAGCAATGTGAATTGTATCATTCCGTCATTGTCTATTGAGGATGAACGGTACTCGAGCTTGATAACTCATATTTTCTAAATATTGCAAGAGAGTATTCAATTTCATTTTCATATCGACGAGAAGTATGTCCTCGCAAATCTGAAATTGAAGTGGGGGTGTTGTGCCATTGAAATACAAAAAGCAAGATGGAGATAAGTAGACTGGTGTGTCTAAAGAAAATGGATTGAGAGACTCTATTTATAGAAGTTATAGAGCAATAAGGACCTTACACACATGATCATGTTTGCATGATATATTTCGGAGATACATCTTTGGATCCGCCTTATGTTTTCAAAAAATTAAGGTCTCTCCGGAGAAGCAACTCCGAATGATCTCCTATTTTGTTTTTTTAATTAATTAAGAGGTATCTAGAGATGCATCTCCGGATTCACCAAAAAATTATGCAAAACAAGACCATACTAACCATGCAAAGCGGCATTTGTAAAACAAGAAATATCTAAAAATACCATTCAAATTTATAACATTATGCAATGCGTTACTTATAAAAAAAATGTGTACATTGTTAGATTACAACTAAAATATATTAAAAGTTGAGTTACTACGTAAATATATTGGTGGCTGAATCTTTGACCTTTCCTTATTTGCTTCTCGTTCAACGTCGCTCAACTTGCTGAACTCTTCCATCCTTTCAAGAAAGTGATTAGGCCATATTTCAACATCTTGTGTGAAATGTGTCGTCTACTCCGGTGATGTCGTTGGTATATGACATCTCAATTTCAAATAAACCTGAACAAAATGTTATTTTTTTTGAAAATTAACCAATACACGTGATGTGTTCCGATGGATTATGAGTTGGCTTACTCCGAAGTGGAAAGAAGGTTTCCGAGAAGCTATATCGTGTTAAATCAACGCACACCTTATCATAATCACTTGTTATAAGATGTTCCATTTTCGAAAAGTGCATCCATTTGTCAAACAGAATCAGACCATTAAGACAAGGAACAAGAGCATTGAGAATTGTATCGCAATTTGCTTTGTTCTCATATAACTTTGTGCATAACTTTTTATGCATCGTCATCTCTTGTATAAGATGAAGATAAACAAATTGATGTTTGTCCTCTCTCTTACGGAGTAAACCTGAAACAACTCGAAAATCACAGTTGCCTTCACTTTCAACATTTAGTACATTTTTGGTAACAACGCTGAAGGAGATGGTTTGTTAATGCGTGCAGCCTTAAAACCAATTTTTTGGGATTTTTGAGTCGGAGAATCCGGAAAATGCGAGCAAACATGCTCAAAATACGAAGGAGTCCGTCTCGTGGAATTGCCACTTTGAGTTAATTTTACCTTTTAAGGGCACCCTTTATTTTAACCGGTTTCAATGGTGGTTTCAAATCCGTTGTTTCTAGATATAAAATCTTCCTAAGTTTCTCTTTGATGTGAAATTTCATGATGTCATTGGCTTTCATGAATCTCTCTTGAATCACTTTCTACTCGTTCATGATAGATATGTTTGATTTATCACCCTTCCTCACACCATCATCATCAAAATGGAGTTGGTCCAATGAATGCAAACTTTGTCCATACGTATTGGTTTTTCATGTTTCAGATTCTTTGAAATTAAACAAGCACATGGAAGAGTGTAAGTCTTCCTAAATGTACATATACACTTTGAGCTATCGGAACCTGTTTTATTCGCTTGTTTGACTTCGTGAAAAATAAAATTCAATGCCGTCTGGGAAATGTTGCCAACCAACTTTCAATAAAGGATGTTGTCTTGGAATTAGTGTTCTAACAAATTAATGCTCCGACTAAAAAATATTTGTATCTCATTATGTTGGTTTTAAAGCATTTGGTTCACGATGTTCCATTCTCAACAAAAATCACCTTTACTACTGCCTAACAAATTCTTCAATCTAGCATGCGTGGATTCAACTCTGTGTTGTTGTATTTCCAAAGTGTCAAACATGATTGGTCCATGCACAAATAATCGTCTCTTTAACCTGATCCAGAATCCAGCCCTCAATGTATTTAAGCAAATCTGGATATATCGCAGACACACACTCCTGAAATTTATAACAAATTTAAACTGAATAGCTCTTCTATGTAGAAGTGAAACCAACAATTTCCAAGAGTGGAAGTCTATACTTGCTTGTTTTGTATGTTGAGTCAATTATGAGTACAAATAGAAAGGTGCAGAACAACTTCACGGAATCGAAATGACTCCAAAATATATCTCAAAGGAGACTTTATCATCAAAAACTCTGTATCTTGAAACATAGTCGTCATCTTCCAAAAGCTTTAACATTTGTTGCATCTCTGATCTTGGTCCTCTTACCGCATTTTTTCTCGAGCACACTCATTTTATATTTGCTTGATATTTGAAACATTTACCTTTTCCGTTTCAAATACGCGAGTATGTTTTTCGGCGCCACCGTGTTGAATGTCATGTCCGAAACAAGTTTTCTCTTCTTGCGAACAAGGCGACATACAATGGAATGAACGACTAGCTTATCAATCAAGGCATGATTAAGCATACCGGAAATCACATTAGATTTCCATGTCTCATTCGTCATACGGTATCCATACAATTTAAACAGACACTCACATTTCCTCGTTCCCGTGTTTTCTCGTTTGAACTTCCTAATCTTTGGTTGGTATGTGCCACTTCTTTTGCATACCATTGTTACAAATGCTTGTCTTCTATCCGAACCATTGTAGGGTCTTCAAATTACAATGCAAAACACCAATTTTTTGGCCTCCCTACGAACCCATTGTAGCATATGTTCACGAACAAAAAACACGTCTTTGTTTGTAAATTATGCACAAACATCCCCCTCTACAATGGTTGGTTGAGCACCTGATTTAACATCATCATTCGCTTCATCTAATTGAACATCATCATTCACTTCATCCAGTTTAACATCATGCTTCACTTCAACCAGTTTAACATCTACACTCACAATAACTCTTGAAAACATATTCAGGGGTATGATATCGATTGCCATGAATAATGGAAAAATTGTGTTAAAACTCAAACTATCAGGACTCTCCGGAGATGTACATATGGACCACACCAGTCTTTGTCTAAAGATGCATCTCCGGACTCAACGTTCATTTTTCAGCTAAAAACTATGATTAGTGCAAGGAATGAAGGATGAAAGGAATGATCTTTACCTATAATTTCAGCTTGTTTTGATCCTTTTGAAGTGATGAAATACAAGAATGATGTTTTGATGTTGAAAATTTGATTGAGAATGAGAGAGTTTTTAAAGGTTTTTTCAACAGTTTTGTCTTTTAGCATGAAGAAGAAGCTCATGCAAGGTGGTGTTTTATCAGCTTTTCTGTTGGGCATTTTCGGAGATGAATCTCCAGAAATATCACTGAGTTGTTATTTAAATCAATTGCGTGAATAACAAAATCTCATAAATGAGTGTAGATGGTATTTTAGAGATGCATCTTTGAGTACACCCAAATAGTATACGGAGATGCATCTTCGGATCATATTTTTTAAAAATTAAGGTGAAATCTAGAAAAGAGAATATTGACGTGATTTTGGGTGCGTCCGGAGATGCATCTCCAAACGCATGAAAAACAATTTTAAATTTTCAAAGACGTGGTATGCTCATGTAAGGGTGGAAATAGCATTTTCCTTCTTTTAAAGCTTCCATTTCTTCAGCCATTGTCTTAGTCCATCTATGATCTTCTAACCTATGTTTTAAAAATTGAACCAGATAATGAACCAAAAAAGTGTGCGGGTCAAGGTTCAATCACTTCAACCGATTAAACCGTGGTTGAACCGCATATTAAATTTAAACTAAAAAATTAAATAAATATATTATTACAATTGAAACGGTTTTATTTCAATTTTGTAGACCTAGAGGTTTGTTGGTCCAAACCTGATTAGAGTACGGTTCAACGGGGTGGTTCGATCCGATTTTTAAAACATTCTTCCAACGCTTCCTGTACATTATTAAAAATATAAATTAAAAATAATTGAGATATAAATAATGCATATAATCGAGATATCTTATGAGATGACACATAATTACTAATGAGATGTTGAATTTAGATTGAAGGTTCAGTTTATATCTCACAGAAGGTTGGAAGGTTATATTGGATGATAGTCAACTGAGTGTTAGGTGTACTAGTGGTATCCCGTAAATAAAGATCAATTTCATGATCATTTTCTAATGTAAATAATAATTAATTTAATAATAAAAAATAAGATCAACTACATCTATATGTGTTTTTATTAAAGATATAATCAAGATCTACTTCTAACGAGACATGTTGAACATGTGTAGAAGATTGAGCTAGTTGGATATAATTGAAGAAAATTTAAAATATTAATCATACTAACATCATGATTGTGCAATTTAATTTCATTCCTCATCAGTGTGAAGAATTAACATAAAAAATTATGTTCACAAAATGTCAAATCCATAGAAATATACAATTTCTCCCCATGCCTTCCCTTGATTCACCAATCTTGTAATCATTATAGTAAATTCACTAATTCCTTCTCTTATATTCAAATTAATTTCAGTTGTCTCTTATAAGTTTTTAACCTCACCACCTTTGTCTTATCAATTTCAACATAACTTTTCTCTATAATTTTTCAAACTTCATTTGAGGATGTGCAATCACCAACCTTCCCAAAGTTATAAGCATCAACACATTGATGAATGATATACAAAGCTTTGAAATCTTTTGTCTTCTCTTCATTATGTGCAATTCTTTGTGTAGCCATTGCATCTTCCTACAAGTAGATTAACACCATTCTTGATCACTTCAAGAATATTTAGATAAGCAAATAACACCTTAATCTATTTGTACCATTTGTCACAATTCTTCGCATTGAAAATTGGGAGGTTTGCAGGGATACATTAATTGGAGATGGAAAGTACTTTCACACACTAAGTGTTTGATAATAGAACTATGCTTTTGATGTCAAATGTTGGGAAAACCCGATCACAATAATGAACAAGTGAGAGGAAGAGAGAGAGAGAGGCCAGGAGAATTAAGGTGAAAATAATGATTCTTCATTAACAATCCAATGTGGGGTATATATACAACAACACAAAAATTCAACTAACCAACTAAATTAAAAACAAAATTTTCGACTATGTAATCGATTACATAAAACCGATTACCAACTTTATTAACTTGAAAGATATCAAAATCTAAAAAGTAGTAACCGGTTATATAAAACGTAACCGATTACAAATCTCACTATTTTGATATTTCTGTTGTTGGAAGGGGTTGTAACCAGTTACACCTCTGTTTTAACCGATTACATTAATCAATTTATTTGAATTACCAAAAGTCACAACACTATATAGATGCAATTGTTTTCATATTTTGAATGTTCTATTGGATTATATTTTGAATTGACATTTAAAAATTCAACCATGTTTATAGATTATTTTAGTTGATAAATTTTAATTTATTAAAACTTTATATGCATTCTTCATCATTTATAAACATAATAGATACATTCATCAATTTAATCATTGTATTTGATCACTTATTATAAAATTAGTCTTCATCCTTGTTCAAATTCCATCAAGTAAATTCTATTCCTTCTGGTTTACACAAAGTCTATTGGTCTTTCTGGTTTCTGGTTTACACAAATCTATTGGTCTTTCTGGTTTCTTTCGTGCCTTGTCTCTATTCCTTCTTTTTCTTTTTCTAATCCTATGAGTAATCTTTCTAATCCTTCTACATGGCTAACACACAGTTTCCAACTATTTCCCACGCATTTCACAAACTAACACTCGCACTAAAATCATGCAAAACCTCCTCCGAAATTCATCAACTTCATAGCTACATGATCAAAACCTCTCTCACCAATCTTCCTTTTCCTCTAAGCAAGCTTCTCGCTGCTTCAACCATAGACATGGATTACGCATCCACCATTTTCAGTTATACTCAAAATCCCAATCTTTTCATGTTCAATACAATGCTTAGAGGCTATTCCGTTAGCCCTTTTTCAAATAAAGCTTTGCCCATTTTTAATGAACTTAGAAAGCGTGGAATTGGGCTGGATCGGTTTTCGTTAATCGCTGTGGTTAAAGCTTGTGGAACAAGTTTAGAGGTTGGGTTTGGTAGAGGGGTTCATGGGATTGCGGTCAAGTCTGAGAATGGGATGTTTGTTGATTTGAGTAATACCCTTTTGCGGTTTTATTGTGTTTGTAGAAGAATTGAAGATGCATGTAAGGTGTTTGATGAATTTCCTGAGAGAAATGATTTGGTGACTTGGAATATTTTGATGGGTGGGTGTGTTCTTGTTTCAAAGCATTGTTTGGTTTTTGAGTTATTCTCGAAGATGTGTTGTGTTGGGATTAAGGCTAGTGTGGCTACTATGTTGAGTCTTTTGTGTGCAGCTGGTGATGGAGGGAACTTTGTTTTGGGGAAGTCGCTTCATGGTTACTGTATTAAAATTGGATTTGGTTGTAATTTAAATGTTGTTACTGTGTTGATTGATATGTATGCGAAAACCGGTCGTGTATATTTGGCGCGAAAAGTTTTTGATGGTCTTGTGGAAAAGGATGTTGTTTTATGGAACTGTTTGATAAGAATTTATGCAAGGAGTTGTCTGGTTGAAGAAGCAGTGGCGTTACTGCAGAAAATGAGATATGAAGGAGTGAGACCTAACTCGTCTACTTTCGTTGGGCTGCTTTCAGTGTACCCTGCATCTGGTTCTATGCACGGAGTTCGATATGTTACTAGTTTGATTGAAGAGGAGAAGCTAGAACTGGATGTGGTTCTTGGAACAGCTCTTGTTGATGTGTATGCGAAATGCGGCTTTCTAGACGAGGCCATGGAAATATTTGAGAGGATGGAAAGTAAAGATGTGAAATCATGGACAGCTGTGATTTCGGGTCATGGAATTCATGGGCAGCCAATGAAAGCCATAAGGCTTTACAATAGGATGGAGAGTGAGGGGTTTAGACCAAATGAAGTCACCTTTTTGGCAATTCTTACTGCTTGTAGTCATGGAGGACTTGTTACCGAGGGGATTGAATTTTTTAAGTGCATGGTTCAGGAACATGGCCTTTCACCTCGGGTTGAGCATTATGGATGCCTTATTGATCTCTTGGGTCGAGCAGGAATGCTGCACGAAGCATTTGAGCTAATCAAGAGCTTGCCCATTAAGGGTGATGCTACTTCATGGCGCACACTGCTTTCTGCTTGCCGAGTTCATGGAGATGTTAAACTGGGGGAATGTGTGAGAGACGTGCTAAACAACTTTTACTCCACGCATCCTACAGATTCCCTCCTCATTTCTAGCACTTACGCAGTTGCTGGAAGAATCTCGGACCTTACAAGAATGAAGCAAACAAATGTTACTTTAGGCAATTATGGGGTGCTCGAAACAGAGGGAGAAAATATGTTAAAGGAGGCTGGATTCAGCAGAGTTGAAATTGATAACTAGGAATGAGAACACTGAAGGTTTATGAAGAACTGTCCATTCTGTTGCACAAAGTGGTGGCTTCTGCGGTGCACCGAAATTTCACATGAAATGCTTGAACATAGTTTTCCTTCGTGACATCTAGGAAGAAAACATGACACGTACAATTTTGATAGAACCATGGTCTTGGATAGAATATTATGACAAAAGTTGATTCATCTAACCAATCTTGTTTATTGGGATAAAACTTGATTGTTGTTGTATTCCTTAGAATTACTTAAGTTGACTTCATCTCTGTTATTGTGGATATGGAAAGCCCGATTTTGATCGAATGAATATACTTTGGGGGTTACTATACTATAAAGCCTTTGATGTGCCAGCCTAAAAAGAACCCCATAATTTGACTTAGAACAAAGGGCACTCGTAATGGACATGAAACAAGGCTTTTTTAAGAGAAACGACTGTTATGTAGTGAACGCGAGATAATTTTTTAAAGAGGCTGTTAAGGGTCTTGAATTCGCAACCCCACATGGTTCTGTTGCTGCTGGTCTTGATGATTTGGGTAAAGATGGTATGATGGAGGATTGGGTTAAACAGTTTGAAGAAATTGCTGGCTCTCAGGTAGTAATACCTTAATCCCTTATTATCTTCATGTGCCCAATGTTATGGTCTAATATTAGAAAATCAGATTAATCTCATGCTTTAGAAATTTATGGTGGTGATTATCTGCATTTGGTTTGGTGTAATGTAATCTAAGTTATCTTGGCTTAGATATAATTCACATGACAAAAATCTAAATTGAGAATTAAGATAAATACTGTCCCGTTAGGATGTCAGAAATAGAGTCTTGATGCGAGACCTGTAAGGTTAATACTCCAACCCCAAGTCAGTAACAGAAAGTGGAGTAAAGTGATTTTAGTGTTAGTACCTCAAGTGTCATGTGAAATGTATTATATATGAATGCCAATTATGGAGGTTTCCTACGTGCTATTTTGGCATGGAACGGGGAAGACCATTCGATGGCATCTAACGGTCAGTAGCAGCCCATGTTGTGGATCTAGTGCGGAGATCTAGAGAGTAGTATTGTACCTTCGATGCTTTAGTGGAATAGCCAAGACTGATGATTAGGTTGCCTCCCTTTGGGATAGTGAGGCCGGCCCAGAACAAATACATTAATCTTCTAAAAGTAAAGTTATGGTAATGATAGTGACAGTCAGAAAAAAGAATACCAAGACTAAGAAGTTGTGTCATGTTTTTTTCAACAATTAGTTAATCCTATTACGATGAGCCACTGAAAAAAAATTGAAAAATGCATCATTTTGCTTTTTGTTTAAAAAAGTAAAAGATGTAATCTAGGGTTAGGAGTGTTCGAGAAGTGTCTGGTTAAGAGTTGGTGTTAACAGATGTGTCTATCAGGTGATCGAACCCAAAAGAATAGGTCATTAATCTGACACTGTTAAGAAGAGGTGTCTGGGGCATGTCCAAAGCGTGTCAGAGAAATGTCGTTTCCAAAACATGTTTGATATGCTGAAACCACACTTTAGAGGGGTGTATGTGCAAATTTTTATTGATGATTTGAAACAAATGCAGTCATCTTACTGTATACACCTTGGGTTCTTATATTTCAATCAGATGGGCTTTTTACTTAACTAAGATCCTTCTTGCATTATGAAATAAACTAGTAGTTTTTTTATGCGTGATTGTCAATGTACTGTTTTCGAGTGTGTCAAATGCTTTAGTCCTCTACCAATGCCTTACACAAAGTTCCTGCCTCAGAATTGAGTGTATCACTAACTGTCTTGGAATTCGGAACTAAATTTTGTTTCAGTACTCAAGTAGATGAGTAAGTTGTTATTGGATTTAGTAACTATTTAAGTTTTGCAGTTATGGACGACTTCAATGTCGAATAACAGAAGCTGCTGCTGTTTATGTATTGATTAATCTATATTGATTTTCTTTGTTGGAGTTAGTACTGATAATTTTAATCATTTTTTAGGATATGGAATCTATTGTGGAGACCATGATGCAACAGCTTCTATCCAAGGAGATACTTGCTGAACCAATGAAGGAAATCGGAGAAAGGTATCCTAAGTGGTTGGAAGATCATAAAGCCAACTTAAGCCAAGAAGAATATGACCAATATTCACAGCAATATGAGCTGATTCGGAATCTTAACGAAGTTTATGAAAAAGATTCGGGAAACTTCACCAAGATTGTTGAGCTCATGCAGAAAATGCAAGATTGTGGACAACCTCCAAATGATATTGTCCAGGAGCTTTCTCCCGAATATGACTTAGCCAGTCTAAGCCAGTTGTAAGTTCCTTCTTGTAGAAATAATCTCTATTTGCTTATTCAAAACCACATGCTTATGCACAGACATGCATTTATCTTGTAGTTGTCAAACCAGTATGACATCAGCTGATACAAATATTTTCTTTTACAGATCTCAAGAAATGCCTGATGGTTCTCAGCCAAATTGTTCTATAATGTGATGTTGTTTCCTCCCTCTTATCACGCCGTAGCTGCTGGTTTGCAGAATTTCAGGAAAATTTATTTTTCGCTTGTCAGAATAATATAGTTTCATGTTTTTTTTTCTGCTTACGGTAAGGTTACAGGTTCTCACTTTTTATAGCCTCTGTTCAAGATTGTATATCATCCAAGGATTCTTCCATTCACATTTTATTAGACCAAATGATAATGCGGCCAGCTGCTAGTTGCAAACAAATTTTTTTCATGATAATTTGAAAATACTATCTCGTTTAATTTATGATCCTTGAATTCGATGACCATTGTAAATCACAATGAACTATATGCAATCACACCTGTATATAAGAAAAAAAATCCACCAGTTTCTCTTGTTAAGCATCTTACAATATATGACCTCATTGAACACTAGGAAAATGACTAAACCACAACCTCATCACCAATCTGCAGCCAGCTAACATTTATAGATTAATACGTCTGTTGATGTAATAGATTAATGCGTTTAGTGATTTTAAATAACAGTCGTGATGGCAAGTATATTGTGCAGTCTGCATATCACCTAATCATGTTAGGTGGCTGCAGTTTAGTGGTGAGATTGTGGTTCTACTCCTTTGCCTAGTGTTCAATGAGATCATATAATTGTAAGATGTTCACCAGAAACTAGTGGTTTTGCTACATACAAGTTTTTTTCTCTCAACAAATGATTTTTTTCTCTCTCTCAAATACACTAAGAGCAAAGTCATCATAAAAGCTAAGTCATTCAGACCTCTCTCACATTTCGGGTACCACAAAAGGTGAATCTTATGAGAATCATAAATGCCACCCCTTAAATTATACATGCCACTTTCCATTTTTTTATTCAAATTTTACCTTCATGAGATAAAAAGAATTCTCGGACGAAATTTCGGCTACATCTTATCAAATTTCCGGTACGAGAAAAGTTTTGGTAGTGTATTTGAAATTTCCGGGCAATACCGGAAATTTCATTATAACTAAAATTTCTGGTATGTTTCAATAATAGGTTTTTTCAAGGGTTGAAATTTTGCCGACATTTTTGGAGTGTCCTGTTTGCACCGACACATATGTGTGGTCTAGAATGCATCACCGGTTATATCGGTGGTCCGTCCCGCAATAGAACCATCCATGCCTCTAGTCTTCACTGCAAAATTTAAATATATATATATATATATATATATATATATATATATATATATATATATATATATATATATATATATATATATATAGAAAATTTCTTTAGCCACCTCCCTATGGGTGTCACCCCCAGCGAAAATCCCAAAATACCCCTGCTTCGGAAATGAACTTCCGAAGCGCATGTTTTTTTTTTAAATTTCCACAATTCGGAAGTGCATCTCCGAAAACACCTCATGGGGGGTGAATTCGGAAGTTCATTTCCGAATTATGCAGCTGTGTTTTTTTTTATGTTTTATCTAAAACAGTCTCGCATTTTCAACGGCTCTCGCTCCTCTTGAAAAAAAAAACAAATAAACGACATATATTAAATAAGCGACATGATCATGATTCTCGCGTAAAACGCCTTCAGATATTGCTTCAGAGAAATTTGAAGCATGTTTCATTTCATCGCCGCGAACACTATCCATCTTCTGGATTATAAACATAGAACTTTGACTTTCCCAGCGCACCCCTTTGTTTGATTTTTTTGTAATGACGTCCCCTGATGATAATGATAAACTATAGCTTACATTGATTGGCTCCTTTGTCTCGCGGAAACTCAAGTTGACAAGACTTTGAACAGCTTCATGTCTCTTACTTTGTTCCATTTTCAGGCTACAACATGAAAGAAAACCAAGAATAAGCTTAACCAACCCCCTTAAGTTGAGAATATTATTTGGATCAACATGCTCGAGTTCAACATCATCATTCACAACAGATGATTCTTCTTTGGATAGTGACTCAGAGATATTTCTAGCACCAACTTTTCGGTAAATATCAGATAGTTTACTCTTGAACAATGGTGTCATGTTATGCTTAGGATACCATACAAAAACTTTCTCGCTCTCAGAATTTTTTTTTTTATGTTTTTTCTTAAACAGTCTCGCATTTTAATTAAACGCAAACGGCAAATAAAATAAGCGACATATAAACAGAAAATACTAATATGATAAATAAAATCCAAAAACACTGTGCGAAAGATACAATCCGAAATCAAAACAAAACAAAACAAAACACGTCAAAAAAAAACAAAAACATGTTATTCTGCCCGACGAGCGTTACAAAATACACATCAAACAAAACAAAAACAAATTATTCTGCCCGACGAGCGAAATCCTCCGAATGAAGATACGGATACCAATCCTCATCCCACTCAGTCTCAGAACCATCAGCATCAACCACGACTCTCACGCCAGATAGTTGAGCTTGAGCATCCGGGCCCCGGCCCCCTGGGAACGAGAAGTAGAGCCGGTCGAAACCTTCTTCTTCTCCTTCACCTCCTTCACTCCGCGAGAGCACGAAGTAGAGCCGATCGAAACCTTCTTCTTCTCCTTCACCTCCTTCACTCCGCGAGAGCACGAAGTAGAGCCGATCGAAACCTTCTTCTTCTCCTTCACCTCCTTTTTTCCCTTAGCGCCACCCATTCCTGACATGTTCCTGTAAACAATTGAAATCGATTAATATGCGAGACAAAATAAAAAACTAAAAAATTTGAACTTCTGATACAATTCGGAAGTTCATTTCCGAAAATTGGGATGGAGGTGTTTTCGGAAATGAACTTCCGAAACACCCCTGCGATAGAGTTTTCTGAAACTTCCATGGCAGACCCCAAAATCAAACATAAAACCAATTCAAAAAGCTTCTAAACAACCTAAATACTACTAACAACCAGTCCATATATCATTTATGCAATTGAAACCCTAAATAACATGCATTTGAATAATGAATCTAACAAATTTAAAACTTACAAATTGAGTGATTTGTGGGCTTTTGAATGTTGTATAGCAATGTGATTGGAGCCTTGATGCAGCCTTGGAAGTGTGTTTGCACAAATTTTCGCCTTTGGTTGTTTTTGATTTGAGTTAGGGTAAATGAATTGGGGAGGGGGAGTGTTTTGATAAATCTGCAGAACTCGCAGGATTTCGAAAGTTCATTTCCGAAATGCTGTTTTCGGAAATGAACTTCCGAAATAAGATAATTTTTTCAAAAAAAAAGGCGTTTTCGGAGATGCATCTCCGAAAACACCTTTTTCTTGCATTTCGGAAATGCATTTCCGAAGTCAGGGGTAGTATGGGGTTTTCACCAGAGGTGGACTAGAAAGTAGGGAGGTTGGCAAAGAAATTCTCATATATATATATATATATATATATATATATATATATATATATATATATATATATATATATATATATATATATATATATATATATATATATATTAAAAATTGAAATAACGGAAATTTTCGGTATGATAATACGCACCAGAAATTTCAAAATTTTTGGTAATATTGGTAAATAAAAATACCGGGAAATTTGAAATTTCAGGTAGCATATACTGGAAGTTTTTAAATTTCTGGTATAATATACCGAGAATTTCACAAAAATATACCGTAAATCTTATTTTCACCAAATATTTGATACGCCTTCGAAATTTTTGACATCGTCAGAGAATTTAAAAAGTCTGACTCTATCCATAAATTTGTGAAAATGTGGTAATAAAAATTAGTTGGACAATTTGGTCTTTTCATAGATTTGGGTGCCATGTATAATTTGGGGGGTGACATGTATAATTCTCGAATTTGATGCTGTAATGTTTAAATTGGACAGGTAAAAAACTTTAAGATTTGTGTTTGGGTTGAAATATATCATAATTTTATTTTAAAGCCCGAGTCTATATAGGCCTTAGGTTTGAGAATTGGCAAACTAGAATAATGATTTTAGAGAAATGCTCTTTTCATCCTTATGATTTCTTCCACACTAATGTGAAAAGACTAAAATGTTCTCAGTATCTAGAGATGTATTTTCGGACGCACCTTTTCCACACACATCTGAAGTGAAAATGGTGAGAAATCCTTAATATGTAAAAGATTGACACGGAGATGCATCTCCGTATCCACGAAAGGTTTATTAGGAGATGCATCTTCGTAACGCCCTTTATTTCATGGGTCACTGAGATATCCGAAGATGAATCTCCGGAATATGCTCTGGTAGATCAAAATATAATCAGGAAAAACAACCATGAAAGAATGAAATTGAACAAACATAAATTAACTCCAAAATAAATATTACATAGATAAACATTACATGTTATTAAAAACAGGTGGTTCGGGACATTGTAACATTGTTATAATATCTTTGGTTGATCATTAGATGGTCGCATCTACGTCAATCAGACCCTTTGTTGAGTAACGATAAAAGGTACTCCACATTACCTTTAAATCATCATTCGTCTTCAGTTCAAGCAATGTGAATTGTATCTTTCCTTTATTGTCTATTGAGGGTGAATGGTACTCGAGCTTGACAACTCTTCGATTTTCTGGATATTGCGAGAGAGTATTCAGTTTGGTTTTGTAGATCCGAAATTGAAGTGAGGGTGTTGTGCCATTGAAATACATAAAAGAAAGATGGAGATATGTAGAAATGCTGGTTTGTGTAAAGAAAATGGACTGAGAGAACCTATTTATAGAAGTTATAGAGCAATAAGGACCTTGGACACATGATCATGTATGCATGATATACTTCAGAGATACATCTTCGGATCCGCCTTATGTTTTCAAAAAATAAGCGTATCTCCGAAGATGCAACTTCGAATGATCTCCTGTTTTGTTTTTTTAATTAATTAAGGGGTATCCAAAGATGCATCTGTGGATCCCCCAAAAAATTATGCAAAACAGAACCATGCTAAATATGTAGAGCAAAATTTGAAAAACAAGAAATGTCCAAAAAATACCATCCAATTTTATAGCATTATGTAGTGCGTTACTTACAAAAAATGTGTTACATTGCTAGATTACAACTAAAACAAATTAAAAATTGAGTCACTACCTAAATTTATTGGTGTCTCAATATTCGACTTTTCCTTATTGGCTTCTCATTCAATGTCGCTCAATATGGTGAACTCTTCCATCCTTTCAAGAAAATGATTCGATCATGTTACAACATCTTGTGTGATATGTGTCGTCCATTTCGATGATGTCCTTGTTATAGGTCATCCCGGTTTCAAATAAACCTGAACAAAATGTTGTTGTTTTATAACCAACCAATACAAATGATGTGTTTGGATGGATTATGAATTGACTTACTCCGAAGTGGAAAGAATGTTTATGAGAAATCATACCGTGTTAAATCAACGCACACCGTATCATAAGCACTTGCAATAAGATGTCTCATTTTCGGAGTCAGATCACTAAGACAAGGAACAAGAGCATTGAGAATTGTATCGTAATTTTATTTATTCCCATATAACTTTGTGTATGATTTCCTATGCCTCGTCATATCTTGTATAAGATGACGACAAACAAATTGGTGGCCGTCTTCTCCCTTACGGAGTAAACTCGAAATAGCTCGACAACCACTGTTGCCTTCACTTTCAACATTTACAATATACTCAATGTATTTGTGCATAATGTTTGGTAACAACGGTGGAGAATATGGCTTGCTAATGCGCGCACCTTTAAAAACAATTTTTTGGGAATTTGGAGTCGGAGAATCCGAAAAATATGAGTCAACATACACAAAATACGAAGGAGACCAGCTTGTGGTGTTGTCACTTTGAGTCGATTTTACCTTTTTAGAGGCACTTTTATTTTAACCAGTTTCGATGGTGGTTTCAAATTTGTTGTTTTTGGATATAAAATCTTCCTAAGTTGCTCTTTGATGTGCAATTTCATGATGTCATTAACTTTCATGAATCTCTCTTGGATCACTTTCCATTCGGTCATGATAGATATATTTGATTTTTGTCACCCTTCCTCACACCATCATCATCAAAACGGAGTTGGGTCTAGTGAGTGCAAAATTCGTCAATACATATTGGTTTTTCATGCTTCAACTTCTTTGAAATTAAACAAGCACATGGAAGACAATAAGTCTTCCCAAGTGTACACCCACACTTTGAGCTATTGGAATATGTTTTATCCGCTCGTTTGACTTTGTGAAAAATAAAATCCAATGTCGCCCGAGAAACATTGCCAACCATCTGCGAATAAAGGATGCTGTCTTTGAATCAGTGTTCTAACAAAGTAATGCTCTGACCAAAAGATGTTTGTATCTCATTATGTTGGTTTCAGAGCATTTGGTTCACGGCGTCCAAATCTCGAAAAAAATCACCTTCACTGTTACCAAGACATTTCTTCAGTCTGGCATGCGCAGATTCAACTCTGTTGGTTGTTGTTTTGCCACAGTGTCAAACCTGATTGGTCCATGCACCAAACAATCTTCTCTTTAATATGATCCAAAATCGTGCCCTCAACATATTTTAACAAATCTGAATATATCACACACACACACACACACACACTCTTGAAATGTAGAACATATTTGAACTAAATAACTCATCGCTGTAGAAGTGACATCAATAATTTCCAAGAGTGGAAGTATATACTTGTGTGTTTTGTATGTTGAGTCAATTATGAGCATTGACGGAAAGGTGTTAAAGAACTTCACAAAATCAAGACGACTCTAAAATATATATCGAACGGTGACTTTATCATTACAAACTCTGTATCTCAAAACATAGTTGTCATCTTCCAAAAGCTTCAACAATTGTTGCATCTCCGATCTTGGTCCTCTTACCGCCTTGTTGTCTTGAGCATGCACGTCGTATATTTGCTTGATATTTGAAACATTTAGAGGTCTTTTCCCTTCAAAGATGCGAGTATTTTTTCAGCGCCACCATGTTTTATATCATGTACGAAACAAGTTCCCTCTTCTTTGGAACAAGGCGACATACAATGGGATGACCAGCTAGCTTGTCAGTCAAGGCATAATTATGCATACCGTAAATCACATTAAATTTCCATGTCTCATCCATCATACGATATCCATACAATTTAAACAGACACTCACATTTCCTTGTTCCCGTGTTTTCTCGTTTCAACTTCCTAATTTTTGGTTGGTACGTGACACTTCTTTCGCATACCATTGTTATAAATGCTTGTCTTCTATCAGTACCATTGTCGGGCCTTCAAATTACAATGCCAAACCCTGATTTTTCGGACTCCCTACAGACCCATTGTAGCATATTTTCACGAACAAAAAACACTTCTTTATTTGTAAATTATGCACGAACATCTACCTCTACAACGGTCGGTTGAGCACCCTATTTAACGTGATCATTTGCTTCATTCGATTGAAAATCATCATTCACTTCATCCGATTTAACATCATGCATCACTTCAACCGGTTTAACATCCACACTCACAATAACTTTGGAAAACATATCCGAGTGCACCATATCTATTACAACCAATAATAAAAAAAATAGTGCTAAAATTCAAACTATCAGGACACTCCGGAGATGCACATCCAAACCACACCAAACTTTGTTCGAAGATGTATCTCCGGACTCAACTTTCATTTTTCAGCTAAAAACTATGATTAGTCCAATGAATGAGGGATGAAATAAATGATCTTTACGTGCAATTCCAACTTGTTTTGCTCCCTTTAAAGTGATGAAATACAAGAATGATGTTCTGATGTTGAAAAGTTGATTGAGAATGAGAGAGTTATTTTCCAAGGATTTTCCAATGGTTACTTCTTGTAGCATGAAGAAGAAGTTCATGCAAGGTGGAGTTTTATCAACTTTTTTCCATTGGGCATTTTCGGAGATGCATCTCCGAAAATATCATTGAGTTGTTATTAAATCAGTTGTGTAAATAACAAAATTCCATAAATGAGTTCTTGCGGTGTTTCTGAGATGTATCTCTGAATACACCCAAATACTATACGAATATGCATCTTCGGATCTTAATTTTTAAAAACTGAGGTGAAATCTAGAAAAGATAATATTGACGTGATTATGGATCGGTTCGAAGATGCATCTCCAGACGTATGAAGGGAGGTTTTGGATTTTCAAGAGTGTGGTATGCTCATGTAGGGGTGGAAAGAGCATTTCACTTCTTTTAAAGCTTCCATTTCTTCAGCCATTGTTTTGGTCCATCCATGATCTTCCAAAACATCTTATATATTATTAAGAATATAAATTAAAAAATAATTGAGACATGAATGATGCATATGATCGAGATAACTTATGAGATGACACATAATTACTAATAAGATATTTAATTTAGATTGAAGGTTTAGTTTATATCTCACAGAAGGTTGGAAGGTTATATTGAATGATAGTCATGATCATTTTTTATGTAAATAATAATTAATTTAATAATAGAAAATAAGATCAACTTCATCTATATGTGTTTTTATTAAAGATAGAATCAAGATCTATTTCTAACGAGACATATTGAATATGTGCAGAAGATTGAGCTAGTTGGATATAATCAAAATATACTGTAGAATGATCCGACTTAACATGTTAAATATCAATTATACTAACATCATGATGATGCAATTTATTTTCATTCCTAATAAATGAAGAATTAATATATAAAAAGTTATGTTCCGTCACATCCATAAAAATATAAATCTCTCCACATGCTTTCACTTGATTCACAAACTTCTAATCATTATAGTAAATTTGCTAATATCTTCCTTCTCTTCCATCCAAATTAATTCCAATTGCCTCTTGTGAGTGTGTAACGTAACCACCTTTGCCTTATCAACTTCTACACAACTTTTTTTCATAATTTTTCAAACTTCCTTTGAGGATGTGCAATTGCCGTCTTTCTTAAAGTTGTTAGCATCAACACATTGATGAATGATATACAAAGCTTTGAAATCCTCAGTCTTCTCTTCCTTATGCAAAGTTCTTTATGCAGCCATTACATCTTCTATAAGTGGATTAACATCATTCTTGATCGCTTCAAGAACATTTTGATAACCAAATAACGCCTCCATCTATTTGCACCACTTCTCATAATTCTTCGCATCGATAATTAGAAAATTTTTAGGGATACATTCATTGAAGATGGAAAGCACTTTCGCACACTAAGGGCTTGTTTGGTATAAGAGAATTAGAAAAGAGAGAGTTAGAGAAGAGAGAAGTATGAGAGAAGTGTCATACTTCTCCTGTTTGGTTAGAAAAGAAAGAGGGAAGAGAGATCTAAAGTTCATGGGGCCCACAAAGTTTCTATTTCTCTCCTGTAATGCGAAGAAAGCCGTGGCATAAACTTCTCTTCTTAACTTGTCTAAAATATCCTTCTTCTAATTTAAAATGCCTATTTATGTTTTGTGCCATCATTTATTTGTCTAATATAATATAAAATATGGTTTTAAATCTATTTATAGTTAATAGAAACATGGTTTTGTCTAAAATCATTTCCGCTCTATCCTAAGTGGGGAATAGAAGATTTGATTTAATTTAATATTGTACAATTGTAATTAATTTAAAAAATAAAAAATAATTAACTTATTTAATTAAAATAATTATATCACTTTAATTAATACAGAAAAATGATAACTAGCACATGTTTATATTTATTTAATTACAATAATTTATTTATAATAACTAATGCAATGCACTATTTTATAAATATTAAAATATAAATTAAATTAAATCAGTTGTATCATAATTTTAAATATTAAATTTATTTATATTAAAATTATTATTTAACAATATCAAATATATATATATATATATATATATATATATATTCAAATAGTTTATTTTATTTAATTATTTAAAATTATATTAACTAAATTAAAATAAAAAATAAAATTTAAATAACATAAAATTATATGAAGGGTGTTTTTGTCATTTTATAAATTAAACACATCTCTTTCTCTTCTATTTCTCACTTCTTTCTCTTCTACCAAACAATATATCAAATCTACTCTATTTCTCTCATATTTCTCTCTTATCACACTCTTTCTCACCTATTTCTCTCTTTACAACTTCTTCTCTCAACCAAACACACCCTAAGTGTTTGATAAAAGAACCATGCTTTTGATGCCAAATATTGGGAAAATCCCAGTCACAATAATGAACAAGTGAGAGGGAGAGAGAGGTGGGAAGAATTAGGGTGAAAATAATGGTTATTCACTAACAACCCAATGTTGGGGTATATATACAACAATACACAAAAATTCATCTAATCAACTAAATAAAAAACAAAATTTTCAGCTATGTAATCGGTTACAAACTTTATTTAATTGAAAGATATCAAAATCTAAAGGATGGTAACTGGTTACACAAAACCTGTAACCGGTTACAAATCTCACTATTTTGATATTTTTGTTGCTGAAAGGTAGGGTTGACAATGAATCGAACCAATTCGAAAATAGTTTGGAACTCGATTCGACAATTAAATCGTTGAACTAGGTTCATGAATCAAATGAGCTGAATATGAGCTAAAAATTAAGTTCGTTAGCTAAATGAGTTGAACTTGAACTATACATAGTTCGACTCGTTAGGTTCATGAGTCAACTCGTTTATATATGAGATGGATAATATTGTTTTTAAGAGTAAGTTTAAAGATTTTCTCTAAATCTTAACCCTATGTTTTCTTTTAATCCAACGATTTTAATTGATAATGTATATTCTCAAGTGAGCAAAAATATTTCTAAAAATAATTATACAAATAAATTAAACATCGTATAAATTTCAATTTTATAAATTTTATTTTATTTTTATATTTAATATTTTAAAAAATATATTAATTTAAAATATCAAATATATAAAAAGAATAATAGACTTTAAAAAATGACTTTTAAGTCCGTGAAACAAACGAATTGAACTTAACGAGTTGAACCGAGTTGTTCATAACCTTTTAACGAGTCGAGTTTAGGCTAGGAAAAAAGTTCGTGACGAACTCAAATCAATATTTGAGTTGAACCAATTCTTAATGAGTTGAATCCAGTTGTTCGTGAACTTCTAACGAAACGAGTTTGAACTGGACAAAAAATGCGTGACGAACTCGAACCAATATTTGAGCTGAACCAATTCTTAACGAGTTGAATTGAGTTGTTGGTAAACTTTTAACGAGTCGAATATGAGCTGGAAAAAAATCATGACCAACTCGAATCAATATTTGAGTTGAACCAATTCTTAACGAGTCAAACCGAACTAAAACAAATTCGACTCGACTCATTTTCTACCTACTAAAAGGGGGTGGTAACCAGTTACACAGATTATATCAATCAATTTATTTGAATTACCAAAAATCACAATAGTATATAGCTTGTTTATGTCTTTAACTTAGAAATATTCACTATATTTTAGATGTTCTATTAGATGCAATTGTTATCATATTTTGAATGTTCTATTGGATTGTATTTTGAATTTACATTTAAAAACTCAACTATGTTGATAGATTATTTTAGTTAATAAATTTTTATTTGTTAAAACTTTATAAACATAATAGATACATTCATCAATTTAATCGTTGTATTTGATCACTTATTATAAAATTAGTCTTCATCCTTGTTCAAATTCCATCAAGTAAATTTCTCGTATCATCAATCATCAATCCTTTTAGTTTTCTATTTCACCACTATGGGTCAAATATGACCTAATCTTTATCCAATTTATATCAAATAAATTCATATTTGTGTGGGACAAAATGTTATACGATTTATTGTGTCTTTGATATTATCTTAGCTCATATATGATGCTACTTTGAATGAAATAAAATAAGCCTGACCTTTTCTAGTAAAAAAGAAGATTTAGAGTTTTTTGAATATCCAATGATACCTATTTCTATCCTCCTATGTCACTGCCCAACAGGCTTACAATGTTTAATACAGGAACAAATCAGGCACACCATACACCTATATAACTAACTGCAAAACAATCTTATATATACACAATAGCACCTTCTTTTGTTCCTGCCAATGTTTTCATGCCCAATTAGAAACCTCAATATAGCTTGTTAAACCAAGAAGGTGGTGATGATTCACCTAATCTAGGCATAAAACCTTCCCTTTCTAAAGAAACCTGAAGTCCAGCCATTATCCTTGTTATCGATGTCCACAAAACTGGCGCGGCACAGAATGCATAGCCAAACACACATAAAGCTCTTACTACTCCATCCGAATACCAAGGAAACGCCATGACGATTAAAACTCCAATGATACCGAACCAAGGCATCAGAACTGGGAACATTGGAAGAAGAAACGCGTTGATTGCAACCAAGCATAGAGCTAAAGAGCCGAGAAAATACAAAGGCCAGCCTAGCATAGGGTGAATTGTTGGAGGAATGATGAAGAAGGGTGTTATGTAAGCAGCAAGGATACTCCATAGTGCTACTAATTTGAGGATGTTTTGTACCAATGTGATGCTCTTATCGGAACGACGGTAGCATAGTTTTGAGAGGCTTGGCCTTGCTAAACGCGTCATCGCTATTATTCCAAGATATATTGCAGATTGAATAAATATCACAGCCATCTCTGTACCATACCTGATAAAAAGAATGAACTGATTTTTACTATAAGTTACATATTTTTACGAAATTAAATTTATAACAAAATCTATAACAAAAACTTGATAGAACCAAACTCGAGTATTATAATGGAACTTACCCCAAAGTTTGACGACGCTTTTCATGCCACTGGAGGCCTAATGGCAGAACAGGCCAAGCCCACCAATACCATGGCTTCAACCATGGTGCCCCGGGGAATGTAATCACACTATTTGGTCCACAAGGTACGCTCCAATAAAGTTTGAGATCTGAAGTCCAGATCAATGTTAGCATGAAATCAGAATCAGAATGTAGAATATGCAACGAAAATTCCTTTAAGACTTACAGTAATAAGAAGCATCCATTTGATAGCCTAAAGGAAGTCTATATGTTCCATCAAGTTTGGTGCCATTTGGAGGTGGATGAAACAATGGCTTATCAAGCAAGTCCGGGAAGTAGCTAGCTATGAAACCCTGATCCGCACCATCTGGATTTTCTCTCCCATTTTGTAGTTCATGAACCATGTCCTTGAACACCGTCGTTGATGGCTACAGATATCAAATAATTAGAATCCATGTGAAAATATCTACTAAGATGAATCACCTTTCATATAAAAACAAATATGTGTCATTTTGGAGTTAAACTGCACTTTCGTGGCAATTTAAATGTGTAGGACATTTTGGACAAACATACCTGCAAGACAAAGAGACCGGTATGAAAAACACAAGGATTGATAAAGACAGCACAAAACTGTCCACATTGAAACAACTCGTCGGTATTTTGAATGAAGAGGTTGTCAGCATCTAACATGACTACCCTGTCATAGTCCACTAAGCTCCACGCATAGAGTTTATTCAACGATAATTTAAATCTCTTGTCAAAATTATCTTGATGCTTGTAAGGATTATCCATATTTTCCACTCTTACTACTTTCACACCATCTTCTTTTTCTCTACACAAAGTCATAAAGAAAGAAAAATATGGTCAATTCTCAACTCAATTATCAACTAAATTAAGTTACTTAATACATACATACACGTAACTGTGAACTTGTCCAACACATAATAAAAACTATCAATACTTAGTACTTTGTAATTTAATGGATCAAATATTATTCCTTTTTCATATAACGCCAAACCTTAATGTATTGGCTTTTAGCTTTATCTAAATTATATTTTGAAAAAGAAGAGTATGAAAAGAAACTAAACTTTATTTGGCTATAAACTTTTTCTTATAATAAGGACCAGAGAATATAACTATCGTGGGTTTGAACTCGGACCCATACATCCGAGTTACAGTTACTAGACAATTCAAAAAAATCTAAAGAAAGATTTTGACGCGTAACACGCCAACCTACATCCGCCCCTAGCCAGAAATCGGTCTTAATTTCAGCCCACAAATTTGTTCTCTATCTTATAATGGTATGGCTGTATGGACCACCACCATATTGACAGTCTAAATCCTTGCCATCAATTTCATTATTCTGTCACAACCACAACTACTCATAATAATGAAACTTCAATAAATAGTATGCATATTATTGATAAGAATATGATGTAAGTGAGAATCCTGTATTATTGATTATAAGTATTATTTTTTCACTATAAGTGGAAATTAGTATGCAAATATTATTGGTAAGGTAAGGATACACCTGTAAGTGAGAATAAAGTACCCACGAGTACTATGTATTATAGTACACTTGCTTCACAACTTCACAACCAACCAACATTAATATATTTTAAAATTCAACTTGGTGTGTCAAACGATGAACTGAGTTGGTTATAGAAAAACAAAAAAGAAAAATAATGCATTATAAAAAAAACAAGACTCTGGAAAAGAAAAAGAAAAAGAAGGAATAGAGACAAGGCACGAAAGAAACCAGAAAGACCAATAGATTTGTGTAAACAAGGACGGTCCTCAAACAATATTAAACTTAACGCGCAATTCCAAAGCGTTTACAACACGACATACCGTAACGGGTTATGACTAAAAAATAAAAATAAGAAAATCAATACTTAAAAAGGAAAAATAAAATAAAAAATGCAAGAAGCGCGTGTGAGGCAAAAACCGGATTTTATTGGAATCTCAGAGAAGATACCATTGAAGCCGGAGTAGGACGGTGTTGTAGTCATCCTTTCTCAAAAACCCAAAAACATGAAACCAAAATTGGTCCCAGACAAAACCCTAGTACAAACTCAAATTTTGTTTCATTTTTTTTCTTTTCTATTTTTAATTAATCTCATTTCTTGATATCATAAATAAAAAACCCAAACAAAAAATAATAAAAAAATCAACCTAAGCGGAAGTTTCGGAGGAACAACCACTAGAGTAACTAAAGATGAGAAATAGACTTACAGAGCTCGAATCCATCGAAGAGGAACATCAAGAGACGCAATAACAACAAGATCAGCTTCAACATTGAGAAGAGCAAGTGATTTGAAAAGAACTCGTATTGCGATGTAGAATTCGTAGTCTCTTGGTGTACCCACATACATCATAGTAGCATAAGCATTTTTGTGTTGTTCTGCTTCAACAACTTGGTTCGAGAAACATAACAACAACAGCACTAACAACCACCGTTTCATGATAAAACCTGCGGCATTGTTGTGTTCGCGTTGCCGCTTTGCGTAACCCATGAAGAGAAAAACAAGTGTTTGTTCAATTAATCTTCTACGGTTCCTTTGAGTGTTTGGGTTTAATTTGGTTTATTAATAAAAAGAAAAACGTGAAAAGGAGAAAGTGAGGAAGAAGAAAACAGCTTTATATATTTTTTAAGCTAGCTACTAGTCGTGTATCCACTCAAATAACAACGAGTCTTTTCGTATTATATGAATCCTTTTCAAAATATCTACTTTTCTCTCTCATAGGCTGGATAAAAGACGTGAACTAAAATATTTAAAAAATAAAATATAAACAAAAAAAATGTGTATTAAAAATCAAATACGACTTTTGTATTTTATAATTTGGAAAGAGTACACTTCATTGTTTGATCCATTTTCCAAAAAAAAAAATTGTTTTGTTGTGTTTAGAAGTTATTTTTTTCCAATTGGCGTTGGAGATAAAACACAACCAGAGGCAAATGAGTCGGCATCTCCCAAAATCATATAGTACTTTCTTCATTCATTGTTATAAAAGCTATTTTTTTAAATTTATTGAATATAAACTACATAAATATATACAACTAGTAACAAACCCGTGCGTCCGCACGGGTTCTGGAACGGTACGCGCATTTGTTTCAGATATACTTTTAATAGAAAAATATCTTGTTATCCGTAAAAAGTAAATAATTGAATGTATAATTAATAAATAAAAATTTTGATTAGTAACTTCATGTCCCGTTAATAATTAATATTTTGATCAATAATTCCATGTCCTGTTAATAATCAATATAATAAGAATGTAAAAAAGAAAAACAAAATTATTTAACTTAAAGAGCTTATTGATATATGGATTAAAAAATAAAATTATTTGGATTAAAAAAACTTGTTCCCATTTATTAAAAAAATATATTAAAGTTTAGTCATTAATTTAAAAATAACACTTGTCATTAATAATATATTTCCTCTGTCTCAAAATAATTGTCAATTTGGCGTGTGTCTGTTTTTTCATCTAAGCAAACGCCACCGCACGTCCAAGCTAATGCTACAATTTGTAGCTTCTAAACATATACTTAATGACAAGTGGACGTGAAAATTGGAATGGAAACGCCAAACCAAACATATACTTAGATTAATATTAATACAAAAATGGATAGTATTTGGTGTCAAACCTTGGTGTCAATTGATTCATTCCCTTTAAAAAAATACTATTAACAAACTCATGCGTTCGCACAGATTCTGATATGGGACGTGCAGTTGTTTCAGATGTATATTTTTTAATAGAAAAATGTCTGGTACCCGTGAAAAAATAATAATTGAATGTATAGAAAAATGTCTGGTACCCGTAAAAAAATAATAATTGAATGTTCAGAAAAGTGTCTGGTACCCGTGAAAAAAAATTAAATATATAAAAAATATCTGGTACTCGTGAAATAATAATAATTGAATATATAGAAAAATGTTCGGTACCCTAGAAAAATAATAATTTAACGTATAGAAAAATGTCTCGTACCTTTAAAAACATTTAGATCAATAAGATTTTTTAATCTAAAATACAATTTTATTATAAAATATGTGAATGATAGAAGCTAAAAAAATGTAATAGAAAAATAGAAGAAAATAAATATTAGAAGAATAAATTAGTTGTAAGAAAAAGATGGAAGATGATTGAGTTTTAGTCTTGGGAAGATATGATTGAGTGTAAAAGAAGGTTGTTGAAGAGAGAGAATGAAGTGAGAGTATAGGTAGGAGTAGGATAGGAAAAGACCATTGATTAATAGAATGGGAAAGAAAATATTTGGATTTCCAATTTTTTTTTTAAATATTTGAATTAAAATTTACCTTACAATGTAGCATCATGAAATGAAAAGAAAGATGATAAGATTATATTTTCATCAATTATACAAATATTATTAATTATTATTAAGTATTATAAATAGTATAAAATAATACTAACATCTTATCAATCATTTAATATATTATAAATGGTATAATAATATATTGAATATTATTAATTATCATTGTAATTATTATTTATTTTGAATATGTAACATTAAATAAAAAATAAAAAATTATTTTGACCATCTTTTATAATACTAAAAAACATGTGTGATGATGAAAAGGAAAAAAGACATAGAGATAAATATAGTTGATGTGACTTTGCCTTGCACTATACAACACACTATACTAAGACCTATTATCTTTGTTCTATAGAGTTTCTTTGATACAATCAAGACATTAATGATCTCTTTTTATCAAATTTATCATCATTTTTTTAATCAATTTGTCATAATTTGTTTAATTATTATTTACCTTAGTGATCAAAAAGCATTTACAAACTTTATGTTTTTTTTCTTATTTATCTTGGTGATAAAAAAAACAATTACAAACTTTTTCTTTTAACTTAAAAAAACTGATGATATAACACTGATATTTTACCTCCACTATTTAACATACTTCACGTTTTCAGTTTCTTATATATAAAAAATCAATTACTTCCATTAACTATATTAACTTTATTTTTCACTACCATTGAATCATTGCAATAAGGAATATTACATAGATTATTTTGCTTTTTATAGTAATCATCTATGATTTTATTTTTTCTCCAAAATTACATTCCTTATGTAAATTTAGTTATTCTAAATATATATTTTTATCATGGATTACAACAATTAACAGTCTTTTTCAATTAATTAAATTTGTACATTTTTGATAATATCATGTATTTCAAATTGATTGTAGCAATTGTGCACATGTAATGTTGCTCCTCACAATACTCAATTTATTTTAATTATTTATTTCGATTTGTTTTTATCTATTAGTTTATTTTTCTTTTTCGTGTGATAGTCTTAAAAAGCTTTAGAGGTCAATTTATCTTTAAAAAAAAACTATTTATGATGTTAAAAGACTGGAATTAAAAAAATTGTAATATTTTATATTTATTTTTCAAAATTTTCTCAATTATATCTTAAATATTTGATTAGTCCATAAATTATATTCATTTTTCAAAAATTTCGAATAAAAAAAATAAAATACATCATGCTGCTATAATTAATTAATAAAAAATATTATTATTTATAGTGTCCTCCATTTGTTTTTTAATAAATTAGTTGTAAGAAAAAAATGGAAGATGATTGAGTTTTAGCCTTCGGAAGATGGTTGAGTGTAGAAGAAGGTTGTTGAAGAGAGAGAATGGAGTGAGAGTATAAGTAGGAGTAGGAAAAAACCATTGAGTAATAGAAGTGGAAAGAAAATATTTGGGTTTCATATAAAAGATTTAAAATATTTGAATTAGATTTTACCTTGCAATGTAGCATCATGAAATGAAAAGAAACGTGATAAGATTATATTTTCATCAATTATACAAACACTATTAATTATTATTAAGTATTATAAATAGTATAAAATAATACTAATATCTTATCAATCATTTAATATATTATAAATGGTATAAAAAATATATTGAATATTATTAATTATTATTGTAATTATTATTTATTTTGAATATGTAACATTAAATAAAAAAATAAAAAAATATTTTGACAGTCTTCTATAATATTAAAAGACATGTGTGATGATGAAAAGGAAAAAAGGTATAGAGATAAATATAGTTGATGTGACTTTGGCTTGCATTATACAACACTATAGTAAGACCTATTATCTTTATTCTATAGATTTTCTTTGATACAATCAAGACATTAATTATCTCTTTTTATCAAATTTGTCATCATTTTTTAATCAATTTGTCATAATTTGTTTAATTATTATTTACTTTGGTGATCAAAAAGCATTTACAAACTTTATGGTTTTTCTTATTTAGCTTGGAGATAAAAAACAATTACAAATTTTTTCTTTTAACTTAAAAAACTGATGATATAACACTGATATTTTACCTCCACTATTTAACATACTTTACGTTTTCAATTTCTTATATATAAAAAAATTAATTACCTCCATTAACCATATTAACTTTATTTGTTACTACCATTAAATCATTGCAATAAGGAACATGATATAGATTATTTTTCTTCTTATAGTAATCATTTGTGATTTTAATTTTTTCCAAAATTGCATTCATGATGTAAATTAAGTTATTTTTATCATGGATTACAATAATTAACCGTCTTTTTCAATTAATTAAATTTGTAAATTTTTTATAATATCATGTATTTCAAATTGATTGTAGCAATTATGCACATGCTATGTTGCTCCTCACATTACTCAGTTATGTATTTTAGTTATTTATTTCGATTTGTTTGTTACCTATCAATTTATTTTTCTTTTTCATGTGATAGTTTTAAAAAGCTTTAGAGATCAATTTATACTTAAAATAAACTATTTTTGATGTTAAAAGACTGGAATTAAAAAAATTGTAAATATTTTATATTCATTTTTTAAAATTTTCTCAATTATATCTTAAATATTTGATTAACCCATGAATTACATTCATTTTTCAAAAATTTCGATAAAAAAATAAAATACATCATGCTGCTATTATTAATTCATAAAAAATATTATTAATTATAATGTCCTCCATTTGTTTTTTAATAAATTAGTTGTAAGAAAATGATGGAAGGTGATTGAGTTTTAGCCTTGGGAAGATAGTTGAGTGTAGAAGAAGATTGTTGAAGAGAGAGAATGAAATGAGAGTATATGTAGGAGTAGGAAAAGACCGCTGAGTAATAGAAGTTGAAAGAAAATATTTGGGTTTCCAAGAAAAGATTTAAAATATTTGAATAAGATTCTACCTTGCAATATAGCATCATAAAATGAAAAGAAATGTGATAAGATTATATTTTCATCAATTATACAAACACTATTAATTATTATTAAGTATTATAAATAATATAAAATAATACTAACATTTTATCAATCATCTAATATATTATAATTGGTATAAAAAATATTGAATATTATTAATTTTTATTATACTTATTACCGATTAGAATAAATTTAAGTAATAATAGTCTCCCTACAATAATTTCACCAATTTTTTTTTTGACAGCAAGAAACTAAACCATTTCATTAATAATAATATTATAAATACAAGTAGGTACATCGTTAAAATTGAATATATAGAAAAATATCCAGTACCCGTGAAAAAATAATAATTAAGTATATACTTGGACGAATGTCCGATTTTTAATTAGAGGATAATTATTAAAAACTTAATTAAATACAATATAAAATAAATTATTTTAACCAATTCAAAACCGACCCATATTTAATTGGTCAACTACGTGTTTTATTTACAAATAAATTTATTCTTATTCATATTTTATTCTACAAATCAATAAAATATGTTAAGCTTATTCTTTTGTAAAAGTAGTGTTGAAATTCAATTTTACAACCTTTTTGGTAAAATTAAATACAATATATTTCTGTAACGATAAAAATATTATATGTCAAATTAATGATGAACTAATATTTTATAAAATTAAATACTACTATTCATGCATTGGAACTCCAAATACATAATGCATTTCTATTCTAAGTGATTGTAATGCTTGCTAGTTGCTTCTATCCCTCTTTTGTCTCTCTCACGTATTTATATAATCAATATTCACTGACACTTCCTTCTTGTATTTAAATTAATAGTATATATTTTACATATCTATATTAATGATACAAATTTATCCTGTCACTATTTAAATTGTATTGAAGTGACATATAAGAAAAAGTTAGTGTACTATGACAGTGAAAGAGAAAAAAAGTATTGAAGTGACATATGAGAAAAAGTTAGTGTATTATAGCAACAAAAGATAAAAATATTGTACTATTATATCACATTGCTTGTTAGACACAAGTGAACAATTTTCTTACAAAATAATGTTCATAATTGTCTTTGAAAAATAATAAATTAAAAAAATTAAAAAAATTAAATAATATCTAATCATTTATGACATACACAAATGTCATTAATTATTTTTCTAACTATACACAGATTGAAAAGGAAATAAGATATCATTGATTATTCCATACACAAATTGTATATTGTTTTTTCCATTATATATTTTTGTAAATATATAATGTATGTATCTTTTCTTTAAAATTTGAATTTAATTTAAGTTTAAAAAAAATTTTATCCTCATTTTATAAATACAATTTTTTCTTTTATAAATGAGAAATTTTTAAGCTAAATGAGAGATATAAAAAAAACTTATTTATAAGATATAATTTCATATGACATCACTCTTCATTAATAATATAAAATTGTTGATGAATAAAATTCTTTAATATTTAAAACCAAAAATTCTATATAAAATATTTTAAAAATTTATCTATTTGATTAAAACAAAATAAAATTTCTACTTTATTAAAAAAATTCAAATTCACGTGATCATTTTTTCATAATTCAACATAATCACTAATTATCAAATAAAAAACATAAATGTCAATAATAACATTAAATTGTTATTGTTATTTCCTTTTTGACATAAAAGTCAAATAATAATTAGTACACATTGATAGTTGTATCGTACAAACCAAAAATAATATTTCCTACAAAAGTTGCAAAAAGTTGGCACACGTAACTAAGTTGAAATAGTAGAATTGTACTAAGCAAAGTAGTGTTTGGCATAACAACTTAAAAATATAATTAGTGTATGAATGAATAGACATTTGCTTTAGAAAAGTGTGCATAATATGGATGAATAGACATTGCTTTAGAAAAGTCTACATCCTACTGTTGTGTATGAGGAAAGACAAAAATTTGGCTTTACAATGCACTCTTGCAACACTTATATCGATGATCAATGCTGACAAACCATTGTACCTTTTACAAAAATTTGGCTTATCAATCCACTCCTGCAAAACTCCTATCAGGAAGATGACTTTACAAAATTTATGCCAATAAATAAATTTATACCAAGTGAAATAAATAAAAAATTATACATAAAACATTAAAATAAATAAATAAGTTTAAATAGAAAGGACGGGAAAATAAACCATATTTAATATCAGAATCATGTATATGATTTTTTTTCAAGTAAAAACTTTTATCCCAAGTGAGGAGATTCTAAAAATTTAATCGTGTTTTATAAAAAATTATAATCACACTTTTATATTCATAAAATATTTTATAATTTTTTTAAGCATTATAATAAAATCAAAATATATTTTATTGAAATAAATATATACTTTTGAATGATTTATTGGTGAGTTATCTAAAATATTCTAAAGAAACTTAGAAAGTACAATAACATGTCTTCATGAAAAATGTATTGGACAGTAAATTCAAAATCAAATATTGCTTCTCTATCATAGAGTGCATCATTTAGTTACTTGTTTTTGCTTTCTGGTCTACATTTTCTTTGAGTAGAATCGGTTAACTTGATGAGAGAAAATGAAGGTCAAGTAAGTGTAAGGTCTAAATCATGAGAAAAAAACTAACATTAATAACTTTGTTTCTGTTGATGAAATTTATCCGTCTCTTCATCTTCATTATTTCCAGCATGTTTTAATCCTCTTTAATTTCCAGATCTGGAAAAAAAATACATATATTAGAATCAGATCCATCAACTTACTCATCTCTAATGTAAATCTTTTTATACTCTTTAATTTTCAGTTTCAGAAAAATTAAAGATTGAAAATTAAATAATAAAGAAAATGAAAAATATAAAGAAGAGAAACCTAAGTGATGAGTGATAAATAACAACTGAAAAACAGACAAATGAAAAAATTAAGTTAGTTAATAAAAATATATAAAATAAACAAAGATTTGTAGAAGAAATAAGAAGAGGAAGATCTGAGTTTATTTTTGAAATCATAAATTGATATCACAGATCAGTGGTTGTTTCGATTTGGTTTCAATAAGAAAAAGAGGAGGAAGAAGAAGAAAAGGTAGAACGAAGAAGAAAAAGATGAAGAAGCAAGAAGATTTGAGGTTGAAGGAAGAAGAAGATTTTGTGCAAGAGAGAGAATTAGAGAAATGAAGTGACTCACAAAAAGAGTGTGGGTAGAAGAAAGTTAGATTTGAAAGATTTAAAAAAATGTAGACATGAGAAGCTTTGCGATTAAGATGCCCACTTGGCACAACATGGAAAGAGGGGGGGGGGGGGCAAATTGGTATTTTCCAGGACAGTGAATTTTCTTATATTGTAGATAATATATATTATACTACTAAATATGTAGGTCATATTCATTATTCATACAATACAATTAGGGGGAATAGGCCAGGCCGGCCTACAGGGGCCTACGGTCCAGCCTACATAGGCCTAAGCCAGGCCAGGCCTATTTAATAAAGAGGTCAGGCTTAGGCTTTTTTAAAAGCCTATTTTATTTAATAGGCCAGGCTTAGGCTATTAAAAAAGTCTATGAAGCCTTATAGGCCGGCCTATATTTTCATATATATTAGAGATATGTTAAATAAGTTGGTTCATGTATGCATATATATTAGGAAAAAAAGCTAAATAGGCTATATATATATATATATATAACAAATGCTAAATAGGTTCACTTATATATGTATATATAGGCCGACCTACAAGACTTCTTAAGTTATATAGATTAATTGAAAACTTTAATGAGATACAGGCTTTTTAAATAGGCTTTCAGGTCAGGCCAGGCTTTTAAAAAGGCCAGGTCACGCCAAAAAACTGAGCCTATGATAGGCCTTAGGCCAGGCTTAGGCCTTTTAAGTTTATCGTAGGCCAGGCTCAGGCCTTATAAAGCCTAGTCTAGCCTAGCCTATTTCCACCCCTAAATACAATGAATCTAAAAAAATTATTTTCTTTCCGAAAATGGAGGGAGTAGATTACTACTGTCTGTGTTTCAAACGCCACTACAATTTTTTTTTTTAGAAAATGTGTTGCAAAAGATTAGTAATTTAGAAATTAAGATAGATATAGAATATTTTTCTTATAGATTTTACAAAAAATGATTTTTAATTTTAAAAAAATTGTAATTTTTTTAAATAGTTGAAGTTATTTCAAACTTATTTTTGTAAATTAAAAAAATAAACTTTATCATTATGTACCATAAATATACATTATTAAAAATTAAAATTACATAATTTTTTTCAAAAAAAAATATTTTTAAATAGTTGAAGCGAAATGAAGCGATTTTTTTACTGTTGACCTAGAAGATCTACATCCCCTTCGACATGGATTGAATATTTTTTTGCATAAACCTGTTCTAAGGTAAACGCTAAATCAACCCCTTTTCCGCCCTAGATTCAAAGCCAAATCCAAAACCAACCGATACTACTTAAATTATCAAATCTTTTGCAGAAGTTATCACAAATATCTGTAATATTCCTCTCAATCGGTTACTTACACCTTGTGTTAAAGAAGATATACTTTCCATTACCATCCCTGAGGAAGAGTATCAACTAGGGTTGAATGCTTGTAAACACAACTTGCACAGAAGGATCATTTAGCCCAAAGGCTTGAGCCCCTCATTGTGGTAGGATTACAGTCAAAATTAGAGAGATATGGAACTTAATCGCAAAATGAGGAGTTACTTCACTAGGAAAAGGGTTTTATCAATTCTCTATCTCTAGTTTAGAGGATGTTCAAATAGTCAGATCATTAACTCTTGGAGTCTGAATCCGAGCGAGTCGAAGTTGTTTCCATAGTCAAGAGATTTCATACCGTCAATAATAATTAGTCATCGACCTAGGTCAGGATTCGAGTTCACAGTATTGACGAGGAATACTAGAGACCAAAGATTATCTTTGCTATAACTAGTAGCATAGGTACCCTAATTTCTCTTGATTAATATCCAATTAACTCTCGTTTGATAGGGCCTATGGCAATTTTGTTAGGATTTTATAGCTTAAAGCTATAAAATTCTTGTCGAATGACTTAGATTTGCCTTCTTTGTAGAAATAGAATATGAAATGCTACCTTCATATGTAGTTTCTGTAATGTATAAGACATGATTTAGATGATTGTAAGAGGAAAATGGGGCCTGATGGGAGAGTGGAGAAGAACTTTAAGGGACATGACTCTAACTTTCCTAGACAACCTAGAGATAAATACAAACAAGATTCACTAGAAAAAATAACAAACTCCAAAATCATTAGTCCTGAATTAGAGGTTAACTCCAATCAGCATATGTTGAAGCGGTAAAGCGGCAAGCAACAAAAGTTTTGGAAATATTTATCCGGGAATTTATCGTGTCCACAGAGATTGGTGCTACTGAACTATCGTTCGACGAATTCTTAGTTATGAGTTTGGTTTTGAATGAATTTAAATATGAAATGGAAAAGTAAATATCAACACAAAAAGAATACATTCTTCAAATAGAAGAAACTATCAAGTATTGCATATAATCTACTCTTCACAAACTTAAACTTATCGACCAGTTGCACTCAGTCTACTATACTCCTTAAACCATTCACGTGTTGCCCGTTGTCGGCATTCGTATCCAAACACCTCCACGAGTTCTATCGTATGCTTAGTTGACGATTTCTCCACCAATCAAACATACGGTAGCTTACCGTGTTAAATTAAAATATTGCTCGATCGACGATGTCTCCATCGATCAAACAACCCGGTAGCATTACGAACCAACACAACGTGAACATTAACTCTTCATCTATCTCTACAATCAAGAAGCTAATGATTATCTCTCCTAATAAAGATTTGTGAGGTCCATCTCTACAACAACACAAACCCCTAACATCAAGATGCAAAACAACCCACCAAACATAACCCAAACATCAAGATGTAAAAAATCAGGAAAAACAACAAGTTTATATTGTAAAGCAACTTTATACAACGCCATGGGCGACAAATATACATGAGATCAAAGTATATATATACAAAACCCACAAATGAAACCACAAAGAGAAGAAAAGAAGAAAAACCCAAAAATCTCACGGTTTGTCGGCTCCGATTGATGAAGGATTCAACCCCGGATCATCCATTTGACAGCCCCAATGTGTTTTCTAGCATCTTTCCACTCAAAAAATGCTATTGGATGGATTGGAGCTCTAAAATATCCAACCATGCCCTAAAATATCTGATTTCCGCCTATTTATACAATTCTGGATCTGGTACAGTGCGCGTCGCGCGCAGGAGCGCGCATCGCGCCCAACCTGCTGAATTGAAAAAAATAGCTTTTAGTAAAAATGACGTAACTTGAGAACCGTAACTCCGATTTGTGCCCGGTTCGAAGCTTTGAAAATCTTATTCAATTTCCCATCTAACAATGACAACATATCAACCAAATTGGTGATTTATTATTCTTTGGTTTTGAGCTTTATTCGCCGAATGAATTGATTCCGCCGCTCAAAATCGCGCGTTTGAAGCCGTGTCTTCGACACGTTATTGCTCATGCTCCAAATACGCAAGAACACCTACAAAAAGAGTAGAAAACTATCAAAAAGTATAAAAGTGTATGAAAATATATCTATTCACAAAGTATACGTATTTATGCACAAAACGGGGAATTATTCAACGGTATTAACAAAAAGTATCGATAAGTGCCACTATTTACAAACACAAAATAACTACATTTTGGCACTTAACAACTCTCCCCAACTTGAATTTGTTTGTCCTCAAACAAGGCCAAACACTTAAAGAATCAAAAGTAAAAATCCAAAGAATCAAGGATCAACAAGATTTGGAAAAACGAAACAATTGTACGGTTCAAACAAAAACGCACAAACAAAGTAAACACTTACCACAATCCTACAACGAACATGAAAATGAAACGAATCCTAAGTACAAAAATCAGACAAAACATTCTAAAACAAAACAAGCTCAATCACGAATCACGCCTAACAAAAACTCATCGGTAGATGAAAAACACCGAAAGGTGAGGACTTTGAATACACACCCGACAAACTTGCAAACAAAAGACAAAATTATGCGTTCATCTAAAAATAGTATTGAAAATGCAACGGCACGAATCACAAGGGCTTTCAAGGTTGTAATGTGGCTCGGTTAACAAACAAGGGATAAGTCCTAAAGCTAATCGAAACAAAAACTTGCCTAAACCTAAGGGAGTAATTACTTCCACAAAGTTTCACGCACCAAAATCTTGATCAAACTTCTTCTTTATCACAAATTTTCGAACAAAAACACAAAACTTATTAGCACACTCTTATTCATACTCTTTTTGTTATTTTCTTTTTCAAACTTTTTCTCTTTTTTCTTTCTTTTTCTTTTCTTTCTTTTTCACATTTTTTTCTTTCTTTATCTTTTCTATCCTCAACCTCATATCAACCACAACATAAGCAAGCAAACATCCTCTCCCCAACTTGAATTTAACCATAACACAAAGTGAATACTCCCTACTTTCTAAGGCAAGGTAAAAATACAACTAAACATCATAGTTAAGGGTCAAGAAAAACGATAATCAAAATCCATAAAAAAGGTGAACTATGTTTCAAGTTCAAAAACAAAATGGACAATGACAAAAAGGCTCAAAGGGTTACGAATGGTCACACACTCACAAGGTAAATTGACATATTTGGCTATGGTAGTTGTGCTCAAAATCAAACAAGTGCCTTGATCACTTTCGTGCATTCACAAAAACAATACAAACGAAAGATTAAACATAATAATATCCAGTTAAAACAAGAATTGTCGGTCTCTCGCATATATATACAATGGAAAGCCACCTCACATTTATGGTAAAAAGGGGAAACTAATTGTGATTCAAGTCATGAACAAGTTATGCAAAAAGAATGAGTAATATGAAATTTGTACAAATGAAAAGTCTCATAAACATGCTATGCTATAGAAAGCGATAAACGAGTACCTTGCGACGTACAAATTTGAACAATCATTACCGCACAACCGGCATGTTGAATCAATCAAAATTGGAGAATTACCAAATGCTACTTCAAGCGATCGGGCAAAAAAATTGAATCTAAACACAAACAAAAGAATTAAAAATAAAACTATAAAATACTATACTATAAAGCCTTGGTGTAAGTGAGAAAAAGGTTAGGCAAGTGAACCATTAAAAAGAATTCACTGGCCAAAAGTTACAAGACGTGCGACGCGCCCTCAAGACCGTGCAACGCGCCTTATGTTCTGCCAAACCAAGCTCTTCAGCTCCCAGGCCGCACGATGCGCCTTCTTTGCCCGCGACGCGCGTTACACCAGAAAAAGAAAAACCAGTGCAACAAAACACAAACCACGAGCAACCTCCACTTATCACCTGCACTACTCATTTACAGAAAAACAGAAAAATAAAACCGTTGGGGTGCCTCCCAACAAGCGCTTGTTTTACGTCGTAAGCTCGACGCCTTTATTGTGCACGGTAGTAACTTCCTTCACGACACGCCAATGCTTTCGCCTCAACGCAACCTAAAGAAAATATCCTAACCACACACGAACAAACATTACGAAACAAGAGAATATACAAAAATACGTAAACAACATGTATTAACAAACACGTAACGATAAGAAAAAACACTATTTTTACTAAAGTTTGGTGAAATTAACTAAACAAGTTGAAAAGTGAAGATTTGAAATTAAAGAACTATCCGAGTTCAACTTGTTTAATAAGTCCACCAAACAAAATTAAAACATGTATGATGTATCTATATAATCAACTATACAAAAGTATACAAGTATAAGGAAATTCACAAATATACGATATTCACAAAACTCAAAAACAAAGAAACTATCGCAATGCAAATTCAATAAAAACACCAATCCCCGGCAACGGCGCCATTTTGTTGGAGCAGTAAAGCAGCAAGCAACAAAATGGATTGGAGCTCTAAAATATCCAACCATGCCCTAAAATATCTAATTTCCGCCTATTTATACAATTCTGGATCTGGTACAGCGCGCGTCGCGCGCAGGAGCCCGCATCACGCCCAACCTGCTGAATTGAAAAAAATAGCTTTTAGTAAAAATGGCGTAACTTGAGAACCGTAACTCCGATTTATGCCCGGTTTGAAGCGTTGGAAAGCTTATTCAATTTCCCATCTAACAATGACAACATATCAACCAAATTGGTGATTTATTATTCTTTGGTTTTGAGCTTTATTCGCCGAATGAATTGATTCCGCCGCTCAAAATCGCGCGTTTGAAGCCGTGTCTTCGACACGTTATTGCTCATGCTCCAAATACGCAATAACACCTACAAAAAGAGTAGAAAACTATCAAAAATTATAAAAGTGTATGAAAATATATCTATTCACAAAGTATACGTATTTATGCACAAAACGGGGAATTATTCAACGGTATTAACAAAAAGTATCGATAAGTGCCACTATTTACAAACACAAAATAACTACATTTTGGCACTTAACAGCATCAAATTGGCCAGACTAGCAAAACTCACAAAAAACCATTGACCCTTATCATTGTCAGACTAACATTGAATATATACATCAAAATCCAATCATTGAACCCAACCCCTGCCTTGATCTTTGCATCATTGGATAAACAAATCCGAATATGGATTTATCTAGTAAAGAAGATACTAGCTCTAGAATCTGAATTTGTATATGACACACCGAGGAAAACCAATGAACCTGAAAGAAACACTAATGACCCCCGACATAGAGATAATGAATTCCTAAAAAATTCTTGGGCCAACATGTCAGAAGGGTTGGAAAATGATGAATTTGACAATGATGATGATGAGTTTGATCTTGAAACTTTTAAATTCCAGTTGGCCATCTCAAAATTCAAGAAAAAGACACTAAGGCAAAAAGCAAAGGCTAGATCCAGTTACACCACCAGATCTTATTCTGGTACCTCTAAACATTTCTCGTGAAGTGAATTTATTGGAACGTACGGGGTTTGTCCAATTCCCCTGCCAAATTGGCCCTCAAAAATTTAATTTTGTCCCAAAAACTTGATCTATGTTTACTTGCAGAGCCTTGGGTGGACCTAGGTAACTTTCCTCATAACTTCCTTGATTATCTGAATCTTAAAATCTTTTCCACTAATTCCAAACCCCATAACTTACCTAACCTCCGGTGTATCTGTTCTAAGAACTGGGTTAAGAACTGCAAAATGGACATTTAATCCAGATCAACGCTAAACGTGAGGGTGACTGTTGAAGTTGATAGTTGTGATGTTGTAATTTGTTTGAAGTCCCGCATTTTTTAGGTTCTCGGATTGTTAAGTGTATAAATATGTGAGCATAACCTCACCATTTGAGTTAACTTTTGAGGCTGAGATCTAAACATTTTTGAAATCAAAAGAGTACTATTATGATGATAATAATAGTTATTATTACTATTGTTATTATTATTATTATTATTATTATTATTATTATTATTATTATTATTATTAAGTAATAAATTGCTTAGATAAATATATTACTTTATACTACCTCCGTTTTTTTATTATAAGTCGTTTTAGACTTTTCACACAGTTTAAGAAAAATAATAATCTACTTAATATAAATGTAAAGATGTCATGATGGCAACCCTAGCCACATGTCATCCTTACAACAATCTAAACCACGTATCATCATGAGAATAAAACCTTAATTATACAAACCTAATAAATAATAATAATAATAATAATAATAATAATAATAATAATTCATGAGAATAAAACCTTAATAATAATACTAATTCATGAGAATAAAACCTACATGTCATAAACCTAATAATAATAATAATTTATGAGAAAAAAACCTTAATTATACAAACCTACTACTACTACTACTACTAATAATAATAATAATAATAATAAAATATTATGGTTGCTGAGACAGAAATCCAGGCCCAGACTAAAAGGCTACCGTTACGGCTGCTGTAGATAAAATTGAGGACAATCTATATTACTTTAGTGATGGGATCTCTGCGGGAATTCCTGATGTTGAAAGGTTAATAACAGACAGCATTTTGACGCTTCTGATTTTTCCGGTACTTCTTCCTTCTCTAAATAGATTTCATAGGATTCACAGTACCGACAACTATTATCTTCCTTTGATTGGGATCAATGGAAATAGATTTCACTCCTGATTTCAAAACAGTCACACTTCAATAAAATTAAATATTAAAAAAAACACTAAACCATAAAAAAAATAAAATTCAGAATAATAACAACTCTGAAAAATTAAAGCAAACCTGTGAAAACAAAAGGGAAACTCCCGTGGTTGAAAGCACCTTCAGAGTAATACTGTCAAAATTGTTCCCAGATCGTACTTGAAGAAGAACTAACTTCAGCCCCTATTATGATTGACCAAACACTCAGTGGGTGCCGCCAAGAATACCATCAGATAGAGACCCAGTGACGTCGTGAAAGCTAAACCATAAACAAAAAATTCATAATAATAACAACTCTGAAAAATTAAAGCAAACCTGTGAAAACAAAAGGGAAACTCCCGTGGTTGAAAGCACCTTCGGAGTAATACTGTCAAAATTGTTCCCAGATCGTACTTGAAGAAAAACTAACTTCAGCCCCTATTATGATTGGCCAAACACTCAGTGGGTGCCGCCAAGAATACCATCAGATCGAGACCCAGTGACGCCGTGAAAGCTGAAGCAGAAGGTTTCTACGGAGCTCTCATGGGCGGCTAGAGAAAACCCTTTTTTATTAATTAATAATAATAAAAATTAACATAAATTTTCTTTATTTTAATTTATTTACAATTTACAATTATACACATATAAAGTTTTAGTTATTTCAATTTATTACCAATGATAAAATAAAAATAATTACAATTATTAGAAATAATATTTAAATGACAGTTATGTTGTATTCATCAATGTCATTATTATTCATCCATTATATCCTTTTGTGTCACATCAATATAACATTTTTTGTCGAGTGGTCACACATCTTCAAATTTTGTCAATCAATGTCATTATAGTCATTTATAAAAACTTCCTATTATGATTTCATGACAATTAAAAAATATTTACTATATTGACATTAATTCTTTTTTATAGATAATATTTAGAGATAAATAAATTGATTTCTCATAATTATTCAATAAACATATTGCATATATTTATTTTTTCGTAATAAATTAAAGAGTCACTTTTGTAGGAGCAATCTAAAAAATATATAATTGGAATAAATATTGAACTAATTTTTAAGTTATGTTTTAATATAAAAATAAGTTATAATTATTTGAAATACTCACATTTTTTACTAATTTTTTATTATTTTTTAAAGTAATAATAAATTTTCAAAATAAAAATTTAGAAGATAAATTACTACTTTTAATAAATTATAATCATTTCTATAAAATAAACGCATTAAATTGATAATTATTTTTATATAAATTGTTTATAAAATCAACACATTAAATTAAGAATGATATTTAAAAACCAACGCATTAAATTGACAATAATTTTTTTAATATAAAATTAAAGCACTAATTTTTAAGTTACGTTTTAATATAAAAATAAGTTATAACTATTTGAAATACTCACATTTTTTACTATTTTTTTATTTTTTAAAGTAATAATACATTTTCAAAATAAAAATTTAGAAGGTAAATTACTACTTTTAATAAATCATAATTATTTGTATAAAATAAACGCATTAAATTGATAATTATTTTTATATAAATAGTTTTTAAAATCAACACATTAAATTAAGAATGATATTTAAAAACAAACGCATTAAATTGACAATAATTTTTTTGATATAAAATTAAAGCATTAAATTAGCAATCTTAAGGCATTCAATTTGTTTTTTACCGTAAAAAACAGACTTGCAAATTCAAAACTTATAAACTTTAAAAAATAATAATAAAATTAATTATTTATATATTTCAATTACTATTATAATTATTTTCTTATTTTAGTTACTAAACATAAAATTAGTAACAATTATTACTATATTTCATTTCTTTTATAAAGATGAGTGGTATAAGAATAATATATTTTAGAATGTTTAAATTAAATTACTCAATTGTTTCAATTATTATAATTTAATATCTATTTATCATTGTTTAACAACAATTAACCCGTTCTTTTATAGCAATTTAAGAATCAGTTACATTTTTTCATTTAAATAATATTCTCATTTATATTATATTATAAGTCTTTAACTATCTATTTTCTAATCCATAACCCCCTACCTTTTTAATTTTTCAGTTTTTTATTTTTATTATTTAATTTATCATTTATTTATATTTAATGATTATTATTTTCTATTAATTGGTATAGGAATAAACTTTAAAAAATTATATATCTTAATAATGGTATATGAAAACAGTTGTAAAATATTATGTCTTTTTGTATTCTTACTCACCTTTATAAGTATTCTTGATCCTACTTGTTTTTGCTGCCCATTTCACCTATTCATTATTTTACATGATTTTTCACAATGTGTGCTATTGACAACAACTTCAATCAATAAGAGATTTTTTTTAATAATTATTTAAATATTTGTTTATCTTATTATTAAATTTCATATATACTCATTTATTATATTTTCATGTAAAAACCACCTTATATATTTTTGCAGGCTTATCGAAGATGATAATATATTGCCTGCATAAATAATAACAATGATAGGGTTTGTTCACATGTATACTGGAACTGGAATATTTGCACTATCAAAATTGACAAATCAGTGACATATTCTACAAAATCTTAGTGGAACACTTTACCACATTTTATTTAGAAATACTTCTCAAGAACCATTTTAAACTCCCTCCCTGATTTAGATTTTTATTTTATTTATAATTTATAATTTATATTTATTTTCTTTCATTTGTTAATTCGTTAATTTAGTGGGATAGAACTTCACATTCTCCCATTGTCATTTTTTGTGGTTGTTGTTGTTAATTTAGATTGGATATATGATAAAATCATATTAATTATTTTGTTAATAACATTTAATTGAATATACTGTTAATTTAAATCCAATTAATGTTGATATTGTATAAATCAATTTAATGAATAAAAATTATATTATCATAATAAATTCATAGTATTGAAAGTGTTTATCTTATAATAATTTAAAAGTTTTAATTCATTTTTTAAGTCGATTGTATTAAAGAGAATTATATTAATATTTATTTACCTTTTGTTCAATATTATGAACCAAATAGATATTGTGAGACATTTACATGTTTGACAAGTGAAATATGAGTGAGTGGTATAAGAAAATGATATTTTTTATAATGTTATTTATTAATATAATAAAATATATATGGAAATGAACATGTTTATATGATTTACATTTTTTTATAGAAAATATACTATTTAAATATTTTTTTTTGGAGTTGACATTTATAATTTCAGCCATTTCTTAGGTTTGTAAATAAAAACTAATTAAAAATTGAATTAAATTAATATACTCTTATATTATAAGTTTAAAAAATAATGAAAAATACTATATTCAAGTGATTTAATATAAAATTTATAATGTTGTATTATTCATATAAATATGACATATTTTTTAAACGGAAAGAACATAACAAAAATAAAAAAAAATAAAACTATAATATAAATTAATAAATATTCATATATTTTAAACAATTTTTTATATTTATTATAAATTTATACATAATTATATTTATTAAAATATATTATTTATTTGAAATAATATTTAAGGTAAATATTCAAATTATTCTCGTGCAACGCATGGGTCATAGGTCTAGTTGTTGTATGAAAATAAGAAATTATAAAGGTTTTTACAAAATTATCCTTCATTAATGACATATGGAAAGATAAATTTATATAATTGAAAGGAGAGAGAATAATAAATATTTAAGGATATAATAGGAAAAGTAGCATTAATTATTCATTGGAATTGTAAAGCGACTTATATTTAAATACAATTTTTTTTCCAAAACGACTTATAATAAAAAAACGGAGGAAGTATCTAATAAAATTGAAGATATATAAATATTTATAAATTACATTTTATCCCATATTTTTGTATTTTGAAAAAGTTATATGAATATTTTATTTTTAACACTATAAAATATATTTTTGATGTATGTATATGATCAACGAATTATTTAATAATTTATATCTTAAAACATTTTGTGTATTTTTCAAAAATAAATTTAAAAGAAATTGCAAGAGCAATAATTTATTTTAAGTAGGAACTAAAATAAATAAGACAGTGAAGAGAAAGCTGCTTGCAATGACATCAACCTAGATCCTCCCTCCCCTGGATAAGAGAGAAAACTATCTCCCTCCCCTGGATAAGAGAAAAAATAGATAATTGGATCTTACTAAATTCTTTTTTTTTTTTGACCAATCTTAAAAACTCTTTTAAATAAGTATAATCTATTAAAAATATATAATATCAAAATAGTATATTATTTGTTATAGGTTATTTAGGGTCTTTTGTTTTCGTTTTAAAAAATGGATTTCTTTTTTATATTTAAAAAGTTAGATTTTAGAAATAAAATATTACAAGTTTTTTTATATTTGTTTTTGCTAAATCGAAACACTAATTTTGACTTCCTAAAACATAAACATACATTATTGAAGATCAAAATATACTTAAAATCGCAATTTTTTTCAAAAGGTTATATTTTAAAAAAAGTTATAGAAATTTATTTGAAATAGTTTCAAAATTAAGTGATTTTTTTTAAAATTTTGATATCAGAAAAAAGTTTCAATAAAACAATGAAATATTTAAAATAACATTTTAAGAATAACTATCCAAATCATATTTTAAATATATTTTTTTATAATTAAACATATTTTAAATGTTTAATATTTCATATTAATTTATTTAGAAATTCATTATTTAAACTAAAGAACTAATAGGCTAAAGAAAACATAAATTTACTAAAGCTTTAAGGCTAGCTGTCTCTAAAGTTATAATCGCATTGAAATTTAAGTGGATAATCAAGAAGAGGCTATTAGAAATTTATAAATAGATTTTAAAAAACCGTTTTTCAAAATATTACAATTTTTTTAAATTGAAGCACTAATTTTGACTTCCTATAACATAAACATACATTATTGAAGATTAAAAATATAGTCAAAATCGCAATTTTTTAAAAAAATTATATTTTAAAAATAATTGTAATGAAAATCTATTTAAAATAGTTTCAAAATTAAGTGATTTTTTGAAATTTTGATATCAAAAAGAATTTTCAATAAAATAATATAATATCTAAAATAACATTTTAAGAATAAATATCCAAATATTTTAATTTTTTTATAATTAAACATATTTTAAATGTTTAATATCCCATATTAATTTATTCAAAAATTCGTTTTTTAAACAAAGAACTCATAGGCTAAAGAAAACATAAATTTACTAAGATTTTAAGGCTAGCTGTCTTCAAAGTTATAATCGGATTGAAATCTAAGTGGGGATAATCAAGAAGAGGCTAATGTAATTCGAGAAAATAATAATAATTTAAAGGATATGAACATAGTTTGCAAAATCAAGACTACTATCACATCTCTTTTGGAGGTTAAAGTTGTGAAAATTCATAAAGAAGTAAAAAAACCGTTAATATTTTAGTAAAGTATAGTTTGAAACTTTCGGTGGGAGGAAGTCTCAAAGATGTCCTCCTTTTATGTATAATGTGTCATTAAATGACTCTAATAATATTGGTTGATTGGTGATTTTTTGGTTGAGTTTTTGTCCTCCTTGTTTACGCGCAATTTTTTTAATAGATATCGATTTTCATTGGTTTCGTTCGATTTGACATGAACTTAAACTTTTAGTAACTGGAACAAAACTATTAGAATTGATTTGAATCGACTTTGTCTTTATCATATTATATTATTAGTTTAATGATTGCATTCATATATACCTTATAAGATGAAATTTAACAAATGATAATTAAAGATCAAATGTATTATATTATCTACGATAAGAACTCAAATATATTTGACTTTTGAAAGCTCAGTTTTTTTGTTTTTTGTTTATCCCGCAACACACTATTGTCTAATTAAATATTCATAAAAGAAATCAAATTGTTTGTATGGCTAAGATCACTGAATACCTCTTATTCACATTATATCTCTTATAAATTTCAAGTGACAAATATTTTAGTTTATAATTTGTCCAAAAAATTATAGAATATATAAAAAGAATCACGTTTATTGACACAAAATTAGTTATTTAGTTAAAAATATAGTTATAAATTAAATAGTTCAAATAAATTGTAAAATTAAAAGAAAAATTGTTAAACAAAATTTTGTCTATCTTAAATGTATTTTTATCCCCTATTTCAAAATTCAGTTTTTTATCCTCTATATTGTTTTTGTTAGAAAATTTAGTCTTCCTCCACTTTTGTATATATATATATGACGTCTTCATTTAATTTGTGACATTAATGACATTATGATGATAAATAATATTTATAATATTATTTAATGATATTATAAATGATTATATTTAAAAAACTAGAATTAAATTATTATATTTTAAAACTTTTTTTTAAAATAAATTATTATATCTGAGAAACTTTAAAACAAAATTTCTGGACCTAAGGTTCATATATCATCCCAATCCACTTAAAACACTAACCATAATATAACGTGTCAGCTTTATAAACTCTATCATAACTCATAAACAAATTAATGTGGGACTTAAATAGATAAACAAATAAACACTACTAGCAACAAAAGCACTAATGGACAAATTATTCAATAAGTGGGGTCAAAATTTTTATTATGAATATTTATAAGATGTTTTTTCTTTTCTTTTTATATGGATTTAAAAAAATAAATATTAAAAAAAATTAGTTGTGATAAGAATTTTTTTCAAAATTCAGTTATATGTTTACTATTCATATAATTGTTAAAATTATAATTTTAAAATAAAAAAAATAAACATTTATGTTTTTCAACGAGAAATTAAAAAGTTTTTTTATAAAAAAAATATTTAAAATAGAAAACACATTAATCAGCATATTTTATATTTTGATGGTACTGATAGACTTTTCTATATACTTCCCACACTATTAAATATACCATTTAACTAGACAACCATTCAAGAATCCATCATCAATGCAACTTTACATTTGTATTTTCCCTAATTTTATGTAGAGAAATTTCTTTCAACCAATACAGCTACCACGATTAAAATCAATGTTCACTTTAAAATAATTATTAGATCATTAGATATACACTGTATTTTTTATTTTCTACCAACATTCATAATATAATTTCAAACTGATACTAAGGATCATAAATTTCACATAAATTATTCTTATCGTATAAAGCTTAATAAGAAAAAAAATATATGTAAAAAGTGGAGACTTTTATTTACTTACTGTTGGGTCAATGAGATTAAATAGTGTATTATTAGATATAAAAGTATATATATGATATGAGGTCAACTGCCTCCATTGTTTATAAGGTAGATTCGTCCTTGGTTTAAGCTTCATATTGTCTTTTTATAAGTTATGATAAAGTTTATAAAACTCATACATATTATCGCGGAAATTTCTTAATATACTCTTATGGAGTGAATCACACCTTTAAAAATTTCTAACTTCTCTTTAGAAATGTATCTCCAAACGGCCCATAATAAATTTTAAAAAAAATGATTTGAATATGCATCTTCGAAAACACCCAAAGACGTTTCACATATGCAAATCCAACAACATGACCGGACAGAAAGATTGGTAGAAACATAACTGTTTTTGACTTTTTTTGAAAAGAATCAATGTCGGTTTGATACGTAATTTGGTTAAACTGTTAATAAACACACAAACAGAAAACAATAAAAAAATCATGATGAAGCTGGGTAATATTATTCTGATATAGCAAAAAATAATACAAATGTTGTTCAAAAAGTATAGAATGTAAAATTAATACATCGACAGATAAAAAAGAAGGGCATATCCTACTGTGTATGCCAAATTCTAACCCCCTGACCTCTCCTCTGCCTCCTGTATTTCATAGCACTCGATGCCTCCATAACCATCATTTCCACGGTGACTGTAACATCCGAGGTCGAAGAAGACGGGGGTGGTTACACCGCATGTAACACTCAGGGCCGAATATGGCAAGGAGTGGTCGCCACATTGAAATGAGAGGGATTTTAAGGCCGTGCATGTATGGCACTGCATGGTTGAAGGAAAGCTTATAAGAATTGATGGGTACTACCTATACCAACAAGATGCATCTTCTTTTCAGTTGCTTGTTCCATAAGAACTCCATAGTTAAAGCGTGCGAGTGAGGTCAAAACACGCTGAAAAGACTCGTGTTGATTTGTGGAGTCAGTCGTTCATCCCGAAAGCAGTCTGGGGCGTTACAAATGGTATCAGAGCCAGACCTCTTCCAGTACGATGTGGTTTGAGGACGAACCATGCGGAAGCTGGTGGGCATATAACATCTGAGGTCGAAGAAGACGAGGGTGCTTACACCGCATGTAACACTTATGGCCGAATATGGCAAGGAGTGGTCGCCACATCGGAATGAGAGGGATCTTAAGGCCGCGCAGGTATGAGACTACATGGTTGAAGGCAAGCTTATAAGGATTGATGGGTACTACATATACCAACAAGATGCATCTTCTTTTCGGTAGCCTGTTCCATAAGAACTCCATAGTTAAGTGTGCTTGACTTGGAGCAATTCTAGGATGGGTGACCTTCTGGGAAGTTTCTCAGAAAGCGTGCGAGTGAGGTCAAAACACGTTGAAAAGACTCGTGTTGGTTTGTGGGGTCAGTCGTTCATCCCGAAAGCAGTCTGGGGCGTTACAATGACCACCGCTTCAGGACCGCCTCTCTCAATTACTTCTAAGTCCAAAACTTACAAATTGGAAACACATTAGTGACATGGTCATCCTAGGCCCGTTGATTCTCCAAGATCTCCTCATGAGTTGACTTAGGTGGACGTCCAAGAGCATTCGGTGTCATGATAGGGTGTGATACTGTGTAGAACCATGTCACGTATCCGTCCTTACAATGACAACTGCTCGATGTTGGCATCGTCCGATACTACTCTAGCACCATATGATGCTCCCAATCTTGAAAGATGTCATCGAGATTCCGGTGGACAATGGTGTTAGGAGCAGCCTGATAGGGAGGTATAAGGATTGTCCGCACATTGCCAAATTGTCGCATGCATTGCTCAGGAAGATACCAAGCCATAATGTTACTCCCACATGCCAGCCATGCTGAGTATAATGATTGATGGGTACTACCTATACCAACAAGATGCATCTTCTTTTCGGTAGCATGTTCCATAAGAACTCCATAGTTAAGCGTGCTTGACTTGGATCAATTCTGGGATGGGTGACCTTCTGGGAAGTTTCTCGGAAAGCGTGCGAGTGAGGTCAAAACACGTTGAAAAGACTCGTGTTGGTTTGTGGGGTCATTCGTTCATTCCGAAAGCAGTCTGGGGAGTTACAATGACCACCGCTTCAGGACCGCCTCTCTCAATTACTTCAAAACTTCTTGCCCAATCAACTGTATACGCTGACAAATTGGAAACACATTAGTGGCATGGTCATTAGTGGCATGGTCATCCTACGCCTGCTGATTCTCCAAGATCTCCTCATGAGTTGACTTAGGTGGACGTCCAAGAGCATTCGTTGTCATGATAGAGTGTGATACTGTGTAGAACCATGTCACATATCCCTCCATACAATGACAACTGCTTGATGCTGGCATCGTCCGATACTACTCTAGCACTATATGATGCTCCCAATCTTGAAAGATGTCATCGAGATTCCGACGGACAATGGTGTCAGGAGCAGCCCGATAGGGAGGTATAAGGATTGTCTGCACATTGCCAAATTGTCGCATGCATCGCTCAGGAAGATACCAGACCATAATGTTACTCCCACATGACAGCCATGCTGAGTATAATGATTGAGTTTTTGTTAATTCTTATCCCTACAATAATTTAATAATTAAAAAATATTGTATTTGCTGGGTTCGAGTCATGGTAAAGGTAAAATCTTGTTTGATTTTGTTAATTCTTATCCCTACAATAATTTAATAATTAAAAAATAAAAATAGTGTTTTGACGTCAGAATAAAAAACTATATAAAAGTCCACGTGTGTTTCCACATAATAATAAAATAAATTGAAAAATAAAAAATGCCAACACAGTAGCGCCACGTCACATATTTTGTTGACCAAATCTACTTAGGGGGTAAAACGATGGAATCTACAAATGGCAGGGATGGAATCTGTGTTTTTTTACAAGGTTGTTTTTGGGATTCGCCCCAAATGGCAGGGGGTAAAATGTGGTTTAACCCTAGTTTTTTTATGGTCCCCAATATCTAAATTGGTTGATGATAGTTTATTATTGACATGTGACCCTTAATGTCTAAAATGGTTGTTGTTAGTTTATTATTAACACATGGTCTATAATGTTTGTAGTGGTTATTTTATTACAAATTTGTGGTCTCTAATGTATGCAATGGTTATTTGATGTACATGTTTTATGTAGACAAAAGAAACTGTCAAACTTAGAATACACCATAGGGAGTAATTAGTATATCATCATGTGAGTGGTATGTTGGTGAAATAGTGTTTGAAATAGACTGGGATTAGGACGTGGACTTAATGTCATGTATACTGAAAGTATGGCAAAAAAATGAAGGTTTTAGTAATATATGGTGTTTATGGTATTTGAACCATAAGTTTTTATTTGCTCAAGGACTTAAACCATTAAATAATGACCACGATGTGTTAAACTTTATTGAATATGTTAAAGGATTTAATATCATTGATGTATATGTTGAACACAATGTTGACATATTTTAAATTATCGATGATGTGGTTGAATAAGTTAATGTTGAAAAGGCTAATGTGTTTGTCCATGATGTGAATGATCAAGTTGGTGTGGAAGATGATCAAGTTGGTGTGAATGTGGATCGCGATCAAGCTGGTGTGAATGTGAATGATGATCAAGTTGATGTGAATGTGAAGAATGTTCAAGTTGATGTGAATGTGGAGGATGATGAAAGTGAAAGTGATATTGAATATGAGAAAAATGATAAATATGGGGATGCTGATAATTATGAGTGTGATTTAGGTCTTGATGCTAATGTAGATTGAGCAATAGTTCTTCCTAATGAGCAAATTGGACAATATTCCAAACATAATATTATTTTTTATAACGAGAATTGTGATTCAGAAGAGCTGCACACCCCATAGGAAAGTGATGTCGAAGATGAGATTGAGAGGTTTTTAACTTTTAAAGAAAACATTGAATTTGAGTTAGACATGATGTTCAAAGATAAGTTACAAATTAAAGATAAGTTGTCATAAAAAAATGCTCTAAGAATTGAAGGGAAACTAAAATCTTAAGAAAAACAAAACAAAGGGACTAAAAACTCGAATTTTAAGATGGGGGACTGGAATTGAAATAAAAAAAAAGATAATGGAGGGACCAAAGTTACAATTAAGTCAAAAATCTAATTATTGCCTTGGATTATGTAGCTACCTTAAAAGAATCGACGGTCATGGCTCCTCTATTTGTATAAAGGTTTTGAACATTCATTCTAAAATGCATTATTTTACATTATTCTATCAAATTTCTTATTGTTTTCCAAGTTTACTAACTTTCTTGTAAGTTTAGTTCTTAGTTTAAGCTTTATTTTGGACTGATAAAGAGTCTAACTATTCGGTCCAATTTAGATAAAGCATTTCAATAGAAGGTAAACATGTGTACCTCCACTCCACCGTAGAGTATTGTATTATAACATGTTATTGCTTCCATTTCCATTACCCAGAGCATCTAACAACTTCTTGCTATCTACGTCGGATCACCCGATGGCGGTTTTAACCGTGTATTCTATATAAGCATGACTCAAACTCACACCTAACTAATTAATCTCATTCATACCAACATAATTCAACCTCTCTCAAATAATAATTTAAATATTGGAATGCTAATTTTATAGACATCACCCTATCTCATCACCAGATACTTCTACCATCGTACTATAAGCTCATCTATTATGGTTATCTTCAACCTACAATCTATATTCTTAACCCTGTAAGTTTTTAACAAGATTCCAATACGTGCGTTATCACTAGTAAAATATATGAGTTATCACACGGATCCCGCCTGGATTCAAATATAAACTAATAATATGCACCAACCACATTATGCATTCATCTAAGTAGTATTTTTTTATAAAAAAAATCTTGTTTATAAATATAATTGTATCAATAGTAAACTTTTTCGTTTATAAAATTAATTGTATCAATAATAGTCTTTTTCTCATTTATAAAAATATTTGTAACAAACAATACACTTATTCCCGTTTATAAAAATAATTCTACCAATAATTGACTTTTCCCGTTTACAAAATTATTTGTATTAACAATAGTCTTTTTCTTGTTTATAAAAATATTTGTAACAAACAATACACTATTTTCATTTATATATATATATATATATATATATATATATATATATATATATATATATATATATATATATATATATATATATATATATATATATATATCAATGATAGACGTATTTCCGTTTATATAAATATTTGCATCAAAATACACTTTTTCTGATTTATAAAAATATTTGTATCAACAACACACATTTTCCCGTTTATAAAAATATTTATATCAATTACACCTTTTCCCGTTTATAAACATATTTTTATCAATAATAGATGTATTCCCATTTATATAAATATTTGAATCAACAATACACTTTTTCTCATTTATAAAAATATTTATATCAATAATAGACTTTTTTTTGTTTATAAAAATATTTGTATCAACAACACACATTTTTAGTTTATAAAAATATTTATATCAACAATACACTTTTTTCCGTTTATAAACATATTTGTATCAATTATATATGTATTCCCATTTATATAAATATTTAAATTAACAGTACATTTTTTTCTGTTTATAAAAATATTTGTATCAACAATAGAGTTTTCCCGTTTATAAAAATGTTTGTATCAACAATTATCATTTTTCCCTTTATAAAAATATATGTATCAATCATACACTTATTTCTGTTTATAAAAATATTAGTATTGATAATAATCTTTTTCCCGTTTATAAAAATATTTGTAACAAACAATACACTTATTTCTGCTCATAAAAATATTTGTAACAAACAATGCACTTTTTCCCATTTATAAAAATATTGTATCAACTATAAACTTTTTCCATTTATAAAAACAATAAATTATTCTAGCGAAAACGAATTAGCTGCAATTTGGGTCACCTAATCAATATTCATAGAAAAAATTAGATGACAATCATAAATGATATACAAATAAAAAATAAATTGAACACTCAACATGCAATCAATTAAAAACTCAAGAAAAAATATAAGCGCTTAAAAGTCGTGCGTCGGGACTGATAAATTTATTTGATAAAAATATAAAATTTATTTAAATACATGTGTGGATAGAAAGGCAAATTAATCTTCTAATTTTGAAACTTTTTTTTTCTACCATTCACTCAAGAATAAAGGTAATTAGCTGATAACTTATTACATAAGCAACAGAAATATTAAAATTAGCACCATAACATATTAATACTTATCCTTTATCTATATAACTTTACATGGTTAAGAGAAAAGTAAGTAACGATGGAATCAAAAGTTTAAGAAATAGTGAGATTTTTATATTAACCAAATGAGGTAAAATATTTGTACAATTTTGGAACCATTCCAACTTCAAATGAGGGGTTAACAATTTTATTTCACTTCAATTTCATTTTACTTGTTCATGAAATGTGTAGCTCCCTATTACTTTTCAATTATCGTTTGAATACTAATTTGGATATTTTTCTTTGCATGCCAAAACGCAAAATCACATTTTATTCTGCTTTTGTATTCAATATTAATAGTCTTACACTTTTATCTTCTTATTTTGATATCAAATAAAAACTGAAGGGCAATTGGCAGGAAATTTGTTGTTAGTGGTAAAGATCAGAGATTCAAACCTTACAAAAAAAAAGCTGTTATAAAATAGAGAAATCGAAAAGCTAAAACAAAAAAAAAATTAAAAGAAGGGACTAAAAGTCCATTTAAACTTAAAGTTAATTATAAAGCAAAAAAATTGAGATGATATTGACAAATCTGCTATATGAGATAATGAGACCACTTCTCAGCAATAGAATCTTTAATGTAGAAGGGGATCTTTCCAACGGAAAACAATGTTGTTTAAAAAGTAAGTGACCAGGAGTTTAGATGAGGTATATATCGTCTAAACGATTTCATTGTAATTTCAAGGTTCAGTTAGAAAAAAATTTAATTTAATTTTGTAGAAACTAAAAGTTGTGATTTTATTGTAAGATCGACACTAGATCTCAGATTTGTTGTCAATGACAAACATCAATAGTGTCCCTACGTTTTAAAAACTATTTGCACCAGATGGCATACTATGATAATTATAAAATGACAATTTAATTGTTTACTCCCTCTATTTTAGATCACAGGTTGTGTTTCATTCCAAACCAGATACTTAAATTCAGGTAGTCCATAAATGGACCAAATTACTACAACATTGAGTATCTTGTTTCACGTACATGTAAGAAAACATCAATGTATCCATCAACAGTTAATAATACATGTAGGTACAAAATGCAAATAAGTTTCTTTAGGCTCCAAACAACCCAGGTCCTTTAACATAAGGATTTTACTTCATGTATTTATGCAGGAATTTCCTATGGAAATCATTCCTGATGGTGTCATTGATGAATCGCTTAGCCAGCTTGGTTTCCCCACGGGCTTGATTTTTGAAGACCACGTCATCATCCCACCTGAGTCAAACAAAACTTTTAAAAATGAGATCATGATAGCATATGAATGGACTTTAGATATTAAAAATTGAAAAAAGTGTCATTAAAAATTGCATGTTACTCCTTCCAAAATATATTAGAAAGGTACAAACAAGTGCCCTCATAGTATTGTTTAAGGAATCAAAAGAGGATTAAGGCAAGTAAATACAGTCATTTTGGTTAAGCAGACATTCAAACCTTCTTTTGACATTGAAAGATGTAGGATTATTTATCAATGGGTTTCCACGCATAAGCTCTGCTTCTTTTACTTTTAGATCTTCCTCTTGTTGTTGCCGTTCCTGCATAAAAACAATCAACATTATATTCCTTTTGTAAATATTTTGGAACCAATTAGCAAAAGGTATTAGTTATTAGTTATTAAAATAGATGTGTTACAAACCCAAATGTAAGAATTGAATGGTTGATACAGTAAAACAAGGCCGCATTTCTTATTGGTGAGTGAAATTTGAACATGGAACAAGAGAACTCTCCATGGAAGGATTTCCCCTTTCAGAAAAATATTTTAATTTTCAAAATGAACCCTTTCGCCCTTCCTCATATAGTCCCTTCTAAACGATATATCCCTTCTAAATTTCTAAGTGCTTAACTATCCTCAACTGATTCTACCTAGTTTCTCTAACAGTTCTCCTCACTTCTATTTTCAGAGGGGTAATACAACAAGCTCAATGTGTCATCTTCAATGGCATGACACTAAAGAGTTAGGTATAAAAAAGAAAAATTTTGTTACCTTGCGCAGCTTTTCCTCTGCCCTTTCCTTCTTTATTTGTTCAAGCTCGGCCAGCAAAGCTTCAGTGTCATCCTCATCGTCATCATCGCTGACAGATAGAAACACAATGTTAGTTATAATAAGATGTAAGGAACTTGTCTCATTCTGAGCATTGACATAAGATGTTTGACTTCAAATCAAACACCAAAAAGATTATTATCTTAGGCTATGTTTGCAAGGCTGCGAGTTTGATTTAGGTGAAAAGAATTAGGTGATAGTATGTCATTAAGCTGAGCAACTTGCAAACATAGCCTAAATGAATCAAGAGCAACTTGGCTTACAATAATCATCACAGAAAACAATGTATTGGCTAAAAAAATACATTAAGCTGAGCATGCCTTTTATAAGGGGAACAAATACCAAAACCGTACACCCCTCCATGTGATAGTATGTCATTGCATTACCTAATAAGTATGAATAAAAGATTGACTATGCCCAAATGCCGATAGAAATAGCAGGCATATTAATCGACATATGCTCAAGTATGCATGCTTGAACACACATGGTAATATTATCGTGTCTTTGCATTGCTATAATACAGTAGGTATACTAGTGTACTTGCACATATACACATCAAAGGTACATTATATAAACAATTGATCTAGTTTACATGAAGAGTATGCAAAATTATCAAACCTTTCATCATCGCTGTTGACTTCAACATCCGAATCATCTGCATCAACACTGCGGGGAACAATGTGGTCTTCAAAATCTCTTTTTGTTCCTGGTAAGATAAAGACACGTCAATTAACAGACCGAATATAAATACTTTATGGCTTCTTTCTTTATCTTTTTAACCTCTTTTTCTTTTATGGTAATTGGGAGACAATGTCAATGTGCAAAGTAATGAAATAAGTGAATCTATACTTCAGAATAGTAGAAAAAATACCTTCCAGAAATAGATGACTACTCTTTCCATGATCCCTGTCATCTGTCAGAGCATAGAATAGAATCAGTTAAACATTTACAATTGGCAACAAAAATGAAAACTCATCTCACAAAAAGATGGAATTCAAAAGCTACAAGCAGAACCTTGCAAAACATTAGACATCCATAGTTCTTAGTTCTTACCATTATAATATTTATTTTTTGATGAGAAGTGCCTCCGTTCACGTTCATCGAGTTCATCACGTAGGTTTCTTCTCTTTAATTCATCCTGTGTATCCTGGCCGTCTTTCCTAGAAAGGTTTAACACAAATTATTAGGGAGGAAAACAAAACGGGTGGCATCAGCAAAACTGCCCACTGAGATGAAATATTGACAGCATGTAAAGAGCAGTGCGGCACTATAATCATTTAAAAGAGTAAAGTTGTCATGTTTCACAAATGAGTCGTCATTAAAAATAGATACATCATTAATTTTCAGTAAAAAAATGTGAATGCAGGATTGTTAAGGATGACCGCTATTGTGAGCTTTAAAAACCAAGGTAAATATGTAACATGAATACATAAGCTCCAACAACATACATAATACCTTAAAAACAGAAGTTGCAGCAACATACATAAATTCCAACAGTACCATCAATATAAGTTCCCAACTTCCCATCAAAATCAAAGAGAAAAAAGGATATACACTAACAACCAATCAATGACATGTATTCAACCAAATCATGCTTAAATTTTAAAATTACGTGATTTGGCAATTTGTTATGTTTTTATCGGACGACGGTGTAAAACTATTTTAAATTGTGAGTGCATATCCATTGCACTCCAAAATCAAATTATAAATGTACTCAAAATGTCAACCTATGTCAATATTGTCACCAATATGTTAAAAAAAAACTTAGTTGTTGGAAGTTTGTGTCACACTTGCAGAAGATGATGCCGTGGTTGCTAATAAAAGAGAAACAGCGAAACAGAGGAAAACAAAGGAGAAGGCACAGAGAAAAACAGAGGAGAAATAAGCTGTGAATGGATGGAAAAGGTGAAGAAATAGATGAATAGATGAAGAACAGTGATGATTTCTGAAGAACAGTGGATGGCCTGCTGATTTGCGAAGAAGAATGTCTAAAAAGTTGTGCTGGGAAGTTTTGCAAAGAAGATGGCTTTCTGAAAAGCAAACATGCGGAAACATTGAAGAGGGAAACAAAAAAAACACGTGAAATGACCTAATGCGACCTAAAGCAAACACTTGTGATGTTATGTTAGATCAAATAAAAGGATCAAAATACCAATTCGGCCTTTAAATCTGAATTTGCAAAATGGTGTCTGCTATTCCCGCTATCGCGGATAGCACTTAGTAGCCCAAATCAGGTCTGTTCCGCTACACTGGGCCATTATAGCACTGTTGATCGACAACCTAGTGTAAGAGGAGACCAGAACTTTTTAAATTTGAAATAAGGAGACTAATTTCCTGAATTAATTAAATTAAGAGACCAAAACTGTAATTAAACTTTTCCATGAAGAGAAAAGAAACTACTTCAAACACAAATTGAGACGGGATGCATGTAGATGTAATTCATGGAGTACAGTTGCAGATGTCCCGCAAAGAGCAATCAAGCACTCAAGAGTACGGGTTTTCAAATAAAAGCGAAATACTAAAATCGAATTCAAATTCCCCAAAGTTGCAGATTTCCATCAAAAGTATAATTACAACAACTTCATGAATCAGTTGAATGGGATATTCTATGCAAAACTGCAATACCTATCAAAATTATCGATTCCTAAAATAACTAAACGAGTAGAACAACATCAAGAGATTTCCATAAAAAAAAAAACTATGGATTATGTCAACGAACGATAAATCCAACAACAAATTGGTGAGCCGCAGAAATTACAGACAGTAATTAGGTCTAACGATGCAATTAACTTAACCTAATCAACCGAAACTAATTAATATCATGAAAATCAAATATCAAAAAAAAAATTGGGGAAAAAAACCCTACCTGGGTTTGAGAGTGGTGTGAGAGGCTATGTCTCTTGAGGAGTACTTCTGGGAAGGACCGAAAATTCTCGTACCGCCTTGTTCATTTCCACCTTTGGCAGGAGCCCAAGTTGGTCTGGCCGCGGTGGTCATTGGATCGAGGTGAGAACGAAGGTTTGACGGAAAGGAAGAAAGAGATCGAGTTTGGGAACAAGGGTTTCGGGAAGAAAGAGAAAATGATATATGAAAGGGAAATTGTTTATTTATATATATTAAACCGATATTTTTTTAAAAGAGATTAATCTGCTAACAAATCTTTTACTACTTTTTTTAAAAAAATCTTTTACTTATTTATTTTGATTGAAATCTTTTATTTATTTATTATTCATACAAATATTTTTATTTATTTATTAAAACACAATCTACTAGTAATAAACAGGTGCCTAACCGTAAAACATAATTAATCCCACCGCCTATGAGCAATTCAGCTCCCAAATTTATCAATAAAAAAATTAATTAAAAATAAAAAACTATTCATGTTATTAAGTTATAATATTATTAGTGGATGATAGTTTTATAGACAAATTCAACGCTCATTAAAGAAGGATGTCAAAAGAAATAAAAGAAATATTTTGTGAAAAGAAACAAGAGCTAGACATGTCGGTGAGCTTATATTACATTTGAACTTAAGACAATGAATCAATTGGACTTAAAGTTCGACGTGCAAAAATTCGAAATTGGCCAATAATGATATTTTGGCCTTATCTGTTCCTTGAAAAGGACAGATGCGTCTAGGCGAAGACGTATCATCTTCTGAACAAAAGACTCTGTTATAGTCAAATTAGTATAAATAGTGGGTAATAGTATTTAGATTTTGGTGTGTTCAACATTGTACTCTACTCAAATTATTCAAAGTATCTAAGAGCATCTCCGATGGTGCAACTTACATTTGAGTTATTTATGGGACCCACTAAGCCACATCATATTAAAAGAATTTATTTAATTTTAACTAATAAAAATATGATATGGGTCCCACAATTTTACCTCATAACTTGATTTGATTGGCTACTACAATCTTTTAGATGTTGCATTGCAATGCAACTCTATTATGACATGGCAAATTTTTTAAATATTTAATCATTAAATTAATGGTACAGGTGGAGAACTCAATAGAAGAAACTACCATTGGAGATGGTCTAAGTGCGTTGAGAAACGACTATATGAGAAATGTACGTTCGAAACACCATTTTTTATGGACAAAACTTAGGTACAATTCTTTATGTGTGTTTCTTACTATTTTTCAATGAAAATATGACAAATATACTTAAATATCATTTAGTGAGTGAAAATAGGAAAAACTTGCATATGTGTAAGAGAAAATTATACACTTGTCATATTTTTATTGAAAAATAGTATGAACTACACATAAAAAATTGTACCTAAGTTTTGTCCTTTTTTATTTCCAAAGCAATTTATTTGCATTCAAAAGTCCTTTACATTTTCTTTACAATTTTTAGTCAAACCCTTTACTTTTCAATTAATTTTTTTTTTGCCATTTTATCTTTACAAACCAGTATTTACATTTACTCGCATTATCTTTAAGAGTGTGTTTGGATGATGTAATTAGAAATTTTAAAAGAATTTAAAATTCAAAACAATTCAAATGATTCAATTGAAATCCATTCATTTTTATATTATTTTGTTTGGATTGAGTATTAAGATAATTCATTGTTAGATTTTTGGGGTAATTTTTTTATAAAATTTAAATTCTTTGGACCAAATTAAAAAATTGAAAAGTAGGATCCAATTTGCAATTTTTAAAAATTTGAAGGACTAAATTCTAAAATTTATTAAGTACCAATTTGCAATTTTATGAAATTCTTTGTAAATTTGGAAAATATGAGGACCAATTTGCAAAATTTGAAAAAATAATAGTAACAAATATATTCTATGGAGTATGAGAGGAATTTTAAATTCTTTGATTTTTGGTGTCATTTCAAAATGATTAAATTTAACTTAGATAAAATACTCCATAAATTTCTATCATTTTAACAATTCTTCATTTTAAATTCCCTTAAAACATTACATTACCTCATTAAAATGCTTCATCCAAACACAGTCTAAGATTACCATTACATTTGGTATCCAAAAAACCCAAAACAATATACATAAAAACTAGATACATATGTCCTATGATCAATCTAGTTGATCTTGCAAGCAACCGAAGTATCGATTTCGGAGGACTAGTGGCTGTTTACCAAAATCAAGGATAAACAAATCGGCACGCCCGGTGGGACACTTTGTGTTTAGTGTAAATTTTAAAGTTTTTTAACCTTACATTGTTAAGTTTTGCGCATAACTTCCTCTTAAACTTCGTTGCATGAGATTGAGAAGTGGTAGGATAGCCAGAAATAACGAACCTATATCAAAAAGTAAGTACATTAGAAGGATGGTCAATCCACCAAATAACAATGTAGAACAACCTCCCCATTTGACAGGGGAAAACACGGCTGCAACGACTGTGTTCGAAGCAATTCCTTCTACAGCGAGTACGACGACAATACCGTCATATACTCAAAGAGGACCAATATTATCCCCCGTTCGAACGTAAGGTCAACTAGTGACCCCAATGCCAATGGGGACTAGTAATGTTAGGCTTCCTTATATGCTTGGATTCACAATGCCAATTAATGGTCCTGAACAACCATATGGCATGCCAACTTCCATTATGGCAAGTTTACACAATAATGTATCGACATTTGTTGAACCAGTGGCGACTATGTTTTCGCCATTACAAAGGTAGGGATCGGTCGTTAACAATTTGGGTCAAAGCACCCAACTTCGGTAGTTTTAAGGCAGTAAATCGACGAAAGCATCCATGAAATGGATAATATGCTTACCCAACACATGGGTGCAATATTTAATCCTCTAATCTAAAATACCACCCAGACTAATCAGCAATTAGCAGCGCAGATGACGCGAATTGCAGATTTCTTTGGCGCTCCCCAAGCGCCAACTCGACAACCCTGTCGAAAATGGATGGTAGAAAACCAAGGAGTTATCCTAGAAAAGGATCCAACAATTAACTAGGCCCAATAATTCGCACCGAATGTGATCAAAGTTGACCATGGCCAACCAAGTGAACCCTATAGAATCGAACGACAAACACCCAGGGAAAGAGAAGCCCCAAGGGTAGTTATGGTCAATCAAAACCAAGATGCTGACGATGTCATTCATCGTGTTAGACATGATGGCCTCGTAGGAGAAAATAATTTATCGGCCATAGTCGAAAGGATTATGGCGCAGAATGAAGTGAATGTAGGCCTTGGCAGGCCAAAGTATATGTCCCTTTTGCCTGAATATGTATTACAGACTGAACTTCCTAAGGGATGGAAAGTTCCAAAGTTCACAAAATTCTCTAGAGATACCAGTGAATCGATTGTCGAACATATAGCCAGGTATTTGACGGAGGCTGGGGATACTGCGAACAATGAGAATTTAAGAATGAGATATTTCCCTAGTACCCTCACTAAGAATGCCTTTACATGGTTCACTACACTCCCACCAAACTCTATCCATGATTGGGCACGTTTGAAGAGATTGTTCCATGAACAGTTTTACACGGGGCAGTCAAAGATTAGTTTGAAATAATTGGCTAGTATCAAACGCAAGTTTACTGAGCCAATAGACGATTATCTTAATAGGTTCCGTTTATTGAAGGCAAGGTGTTTCACACAAGTTCATAAACACGAGTTAATCAAAATGACTTCGGGTGGTTTAGACTATTCCATTAGGCAAAAACTAGACACCCAAGGGATATGGCGCAACTAGCATACAAAGTTCGACAGGTAGAACAATTGAAAGCTGACAAGGCTAGAGCAAGCAACAAAATAGGAGAGAAAGGGTAGCCTATGTCGAAATAGACGAGGATGATCAAGAAATATTTAGTGATCCTATAGGTTTCGATGAAGGCGAAATTGATTTGACCGAATTGAAACAATGGCCCCCTTACTCTTGCAAAATGATTGCACCTTCAAATTGGAAAAATCACGTCGAACTAGAAAAAGTGATAAGTTCCCTAAGAGAACATACAACTTTGACGTAACAAAGTGTGATGAGATTTTGACTTACTAGTAAAGGAGGACCAAATGATAACGCCACTTGGTGCTAAAATAACACCGTTAGAACAACGAAAGAAAAAAGGGTTTTGTAAATATCATAAATTTTTGGGCCATAAAACCTCACAATGTTTTCTTTTCAGGGATCCTATGCAGAATACCATCAAGGATGGAAGGCTGAAGTTTGGCAAGAACGGGAAGTCACATATGCGGTCGATTCAGACCCTTTTTAGATAGCAGACACTTACTACAAAGAGCCAACTAAAATCAACATGGTCGAGGCTATTGAGGGCCTCAGGGTTAGATTACAAAATATCAGGATCACTGACGGTCCTAACATGGAAGTTAACATGGTTTCATTTAGCGAGGAAGGTGAAACAACCATTCAGCGAAATGAGGACCAGTTGAAAGTTTCTTATCCTAAGGAGGATGAGAACTTGGTAGAATTCCTAAACCGCTGTCGAAAGAATAATTTAGAAGTGATGATATTCCCAAGGTGCAGCAGTGTCTACGACAGAAAGGCTGCGGAAAACATTTAGAAAGTTCAAATTGCCAGTCGAAGGCGCAACTAGAGGTATACCAAGAATCCCTATGTCTTCGACAAGAGAAGGGTCCCTCGAAGGCAACATCAAGGAGGCCAAAGCCTCCACCAAAATAAGCAAGATTTATTCAAGCCTACCGCTAACGCACCCAGGGACAAATGGGAGAGGCCTGTTGAAGGGAAAGAGGTAGGGGATCCTCTAAGGAGTACCAAAAGGAGTCCCAAGTAATAAAACAGCTGATGTATGGGTCGAGCAACTACAGTATAAAAAACTCAATGTCTCGATCCTAGTGGAGGAGATATCTGAGAAGAAAGAAAGTAAAGAAGAAAGCGACTGAGAAGGGAATGCCTTCTTCGAGTGGTTTCTTTTTAACTTGTGGCTTTTTTCTCTATTATGGGTCTATTTTTTAAATGAATTCTTAAGGTTTTTATAGGTGTAGATTAGGACTAGAATTCAATTATGAATGATTCAATTTAGGAAGAAATTTGTGATTTTGAGATGATTTGTATATGATTGTAACTTATTGGGAATAATTGTAACTAATTGAAACTTAGGGATTAAGTTTGTACAAATTAAGGAATTATCCATGGACTTTCAATCTTTTGTAAATGAACAGATATTTGATTTTTGATGATTTGGTATGATATGGACATTTTTGTTGATTTTTATTATTATTTTGTGATTTAAAAATGAATTCTATTAAAAAACAAAAATTAAAAAAAAGCCTATTTTAAAAAACAAAAATAATATTAAAATACTCTAAAAAGTCAATATTTGACTTTGTTATGACTTTTTAAAAAAAACAAATAAAAGGAAAATAATAGTATTTGATCTCGCGGCCCTATGCCTGACGTTCTTGCTTAGCTACCAACTGAGCGGACTTACATCTTTGATTTTTTGCTCTTTTGGAATGCTCCTAAAAAGAGATAATAAAAAACATGGAGACAAAATTTAGGGTACGACAACTTTCGTATGGATTACAAAAAATTGTGTTCACGGTCTTTTCATCCTTCCTTTTCTGACATAAATTGGTAGTTTTACGACCCTGGACTGGCGAGTATAAGAGTTATTGAAGGCTGAGAGATCCCTACCTTCATATGGCGTAAGATATCGCTCGGGTCCTCCAAACCTCATGAAGATGTTATGGTACATTATTTCGTAAGAATTCTTGTTGTCAATAAGGATCCCTGACATTAAGTGAATCACCATGATAGCAATTATGACCAGTGGAAGTGTCACGTTGCGAACTTTATCCACTTTTTTGCGATCTCGAAACCTTAAGATAGGTCGATCTTCTTCCTACCTCCTAGTTACCACCAATGATCTTGAAGAATTTTGCGGTGGATACTTTTTCACTCTCCTCTTTTTTTCCTAAACGATCCACCGTCAATCGGAGAAATGAAAAGGTTAGAGGATGATCTTGGAGTTTGATAGATCTGTGTTGACTTTACCAGGTGGATCGGACACTGTCACCTTCATCAGGTCGAAATCTTGGTAAAGAATTGTGTCTTTGGGATCAGAGAAGCTAATTGTGGAAATTCGTGAGAATTAGAGGTTAATTTCCACAGACGGTGCCAGTGTTTCGTACTCAAACTAAAAATATGTAGAGATATGATGAACTTGTGCTCCGATATGGTGGAGTGAGCTTATGGTATGGCGGAGAGGTGAAAGACCTGTAAAATAAGCACTCTAAAGTCCAAGTTAATAAATAAATGAGAAAGTAGTCTGAATTTTTGAAAGAGAGAATACCTAAAATGATGCATTCTAGACTTTATATAGTGTGGGTGGTCACAGTCGTCCCCATATGATCTGACCCTCACACGGGCCCATCTGACAATGGTGAACGCTCTAAGTCTCTAATGCCTTAGCGTACACATTCTTACACTAAGCCTCACCTTGAGTGGACTTTACCATCTATTTATATCAATCTCTTAAAAAAATATGGTGTGTATTTTAACTTTAGAAAATAGAGTTGAAGATTTCGATTTAAATACGAGTCTTAGTCATGCAAGGATTTATATTGTATAACATCTCTATCTAAGAAACTCTTTTATAAATTTAAATAAAATAGAGAGAGATTAATGAAAATTAGATACAAGTGTATGATGCTAAATTAATTCATAAATAATTGAAAGATGACATTTTTTGTTGAAAAAGATATATCTAAGTGACCGACGAACATGATCATTGGTCGATAGTGGTGATTAAGAAACTAAACACATCACCATCTTATCCAACATGAACTGAGATCCAAGACCAATTCATTATCAACACAGCGATATCCTTTTTACTATTACAAGTTTCTCATCACACAAATCGAATAATCAAACAACTATACACAATAAACATAAACACAAGTTCAATGACATGATCAAAGTGCCATCATTGAAAGCGAGTGAAACATTTCCTCCTGTTCATTTTGCAACGCATGATCTGACTTTGAAGAAGAAGTTGAACTAGAAGTGGTGATGACAGTAGCATATGTTGGAAAGATTAACCTTAAAGCACGTTCCATTCTTGCTAAATATGAAACTTGAGGTTCACTGTTGAAGGCTATTTGACCTAATCGAAAAAGAAACAACCTCGATTGATAAAGTGCTTCATCTTTGAAGAATCTGAAACCTAACAACAACTTGAGCACCAATATGATACTTACTGAAGCACCAGCTACTGCAGGTGCTGTTAGATGTAAGTGAAGCATCAATGGAGTCACCATCGATATCATGTGCAGTACCATTTTCGAGTATATGTGCAAGATGAGTATTCAAGTTTTGGACTTATCCTTTCAAATGTACTATAAATAGTCTAATAATTAAAATATAATTTTCTCAAATCATGATTTATTACTTTATTTTATTGATGTATATAGTAAAGTAACGTGGTTTATTACTTTAATGCTGTTTGAAAAAGACGTAATTGAGATAAATGTGTATTTTAATCTTAAGCCCTACCATGATCTTTTAAAAAATAGCATATCTATGATCACAATAGATTTTAAAATCCAAAAGATAATCCACATGGGGATGTTATTTATTCATGCACTATCAGCACTAAATATAAATAGAATAGCTTTTTATTTCGTTATTTCATAAGCTAAACTTGACATGTTCTTAAATTATAATATATAATTATAATGGGAGATTCTACGGTGCATTCGCCCGTTTGACTTCAGTGGTGAAGTCACTGCAATTGACCAATAGAATTAAAGCCCTAATCAACCCTAATTAATTCTAAGTTAATTTAAGCCACATCAGCTCTATGGTAAAAATAACTTTACTGTGGGACCCATTTTTAAAAAAAACTTTTGATTATTGCATATAAGTCCCCATTCATTTAATAATATCTTACAAATTAAAATTAACTTTTATTAGATTACAATTTTTTTTAAACTCATATTATCGTTCTTCTTCTTCATCCTTCACCCTTCTCCCAACTTTCCTTCAAAACCCTAAATCCCTAAATTTCATCCATATGTTCTTCTTCTGCAACCTTCTCCCAAATTGGACATACTCCGTAATTCTTCAAATCATATGTTCTTCTATCTTCTTCCACTTTCGATTTTTGTTTACTCTCTCTGCGAACCTGCGAACAGATGAACATGACTTCGACCTCTTCGGCGCCAACGAAATCATATTCTCAAGGTTGGTGAAGACAATGAGATCGATAAATATGGACGAAAGATGAAGCTGCTCAAGGTGAAGGATGGGACACTCCCACCCATTTTTTAACCGTGTTCATGTTTGATGTTGAGCTTTCAGAGTAAATTTGCGTGTAATTCAGATCTGGTTCTTTTTTCAGCAGATCATCTATGGTACAAAGCACAATGATTCCATGTTGTAGCCTCCTTTGACAGGTTCATATCGATCCAATATGTATATTTTCCAATTCTATGTGATTGTGGATTAGATTTGTATTTATGTAATTAATGAATTCTGAAATGGAATTGAATTATCCAGAAATTGTGTAGTTGTGGATTAGGGATTGTATTTTATCATATGCATGAATTCTGAATTTGCATTTGAATTGAATTTTGAGGTAGTTAAATAAGATTTCACATATCTGATACATATGTTTATCTTATGGTTTGAGGACACATTTAAATGGATATGCTCCTCCATTGGGCTGTTGATTTTTTTGTTATTTGTTACCCTGTTTGATGCAGGTTTTATTAGCCTTATTGGTTTTGTGGTGAGCTTCTGTCTATGATGGTTAAGCATGTTGTGTGTGTCTTGGATGGTTAAGCATGCTGCTTCTGTCATAGATGGTTAAGAATTACGTGGATTCTGACCTATGGTGGTTAAGCATTATGCCCTTTGTTGGCTTTATTGATCTTTGCTTCTGTTAAATAGTTAAGCCTCGAATTATTGCCTTATGGCTTTAATTAGGCGGCAAAGTAATTTTCAACTTCCTGTAATGGAATCGTACAAGACATATTTGTCAATCTGAATGTAAAGAAGAATAAATTATCCATAATATAAACATTATTACAGCATGAGTTAACCATTCAAAACATATATTGATAACCAAAAATATAATTGCCTAAAACTTGCTCTGAAATATTAACTCTTTTCTTGCTTTCAGGGGTTTGTTTCGACTGTAAGACATATGCGCTCATTCGTTCCTGCCATTTATGACATAACAGTGGCTGACCCTAAAAGTACTCCTGCTCCTACAATGCTAAGACTCTTAAATAGGAAACCTTCTGTGGTAAGCTCATTTAATTAAAGTTTCAGTAATACATTTATTTTCATAATCCTAATCATCTAATTGAAATCCTCTGTATGCCATGACATTAGAAAATGATAAAACAGAAAATGATAAAAAAACATTGGAGAAGGCAAAGTATCCGAATCAAACAATGGTGATACAGTTATTGATATTCCACCAGACCTGTTGATTACAGAATTTGAGGACCCAATCGTAGCAATAGTTAATTCTACATATCCGGAATTTACGAGCAATTCTTGCTTCTACATTGGAGGTTGTTGACAAAATATCTAAATCATATTCTTGATTTAATGGCAGGTATACATGATTCAATTTTTATATTCATTTGAACTAACTATTTAAATTCCCAATACAGGAGACGTGCGTGATTATTTCAGTGCAAATTCTATTGATAAGTCGGAATTCCACGATGTAACATTGGTTGACATCCTCACCCCAGAATTTCTCAGTTCACTGCAAACATCAGGATTACCTAACCATCATATAAAACTAAAGGTTGGGACACCAATTATGGTCATGAGAAACATCAACCAGTATGAAGGCTTATGTAATGGAACAAGGTTGATAATAACAAAGTTGGGTGGTGTGATTTAAACTATGTGATTTTTATTCTGGTGGTAAAATTACTCTTGGTTGGGTGGAGATAGAAGTTGAGTGTTGAGCCTTTGTTGCCTTTTATATGTACCAGTATGTAAACTTGTAACAGGATCATGGCATGTCTTATGCTGTGTTATTATTAATATATTTCTTTAGCCTTTACAATAAAAAAAAGTTCATGATGAACATGCAAAGTTCAAATCAATAACTACAAATGTAGTTGACAAGGAAATCTTCACCAATATAAATGTAGTCTGATATTAATGAAAATAATTTCAGCCACAAACACTTTATTTGAAAAATATTATGTTGATTTCTTTTATACTTTTAAACCAATCCTTAAATGTTTACTTATAACTGACCATTCAAAACATAACACCCAACTACAATGACTATTGTGAATCAAACCTCAAAATAACAACACTGACATACTTAATACCATAATTTAAAACAAAAGCATCATATAACATAAAAACATTTATATTACACAAAATAACATAAAAACAAAAACACTCATTGTCAAGAGAAACTGTTTTCAACATGTTCACACACACAAATACAACTGATATTTTGATATACATTCATGTCTTTGACTTAAATAAAAACACAATCATCAAGCTCTTGATCTGTTGACGACTGACACAGCAACCAATTGTGTTCCAGATGTAATAGCCGGGCTTGGTTTGTCACACATTACAAATCTAAGACGATCACCATCCTGAATGCGGCATTCCTTCACAAAATCAGACCACCCATCGTAAATGAACCTCTCAACAAAATTCTTTCTCTTAGCATAATGGAGTTCACATTTGAAGACCTTTTTCAAATCTGAATCCCTGAACAAAACACGCGTATAATGCTTGTCCAAGCAACCGCGGATAACTTTTTGCGGGAATTGCTGCACATAAACATAAAACGCCACAAACTATAATTACAACTGTCAAAATAAAAACAACAAAAATATCCAACATTCAATGCGTATATTTTTATAATTAAGCTAAATAACTTAATATACTTACAAGAACATTTCTCCCAGCTACCTTAGCACATTCTATAACCTTACACCACGAAAAGTACCTGTGTCCATCAACATCCTTCGTTTGAACGGGTTCTACAATCCTGCAACTCTTTCTCTTTTTATTCACACGTTCTGACGACCTCATTTCAAATCCAGCTCTTGCACCCAAACTGACACCAACTCCCCCATCAATCGTTGTTTCTCCCGCTGCACCTTTGCCCTTCGTTTTACTATATATTCGATCACTTCTTCTACGCCCTACTTGAACCACACCCTTCACATAACCTTCCTTCAACACTGCTTTACCTTTCCGATCACTCTTAGTTTCATCACCGATCATCATTTCAGACCGACATCCACTACTTTCCCCGGTGACAACGACCTCCCGCACAGCATTCTTCCCTGCACGACTTTTCTGCCATAGATCCTTAACCTTCCGGTTTTCTGACAAGCTGTTGACCAACATCTCCCTATTCAACCTATCCCATGTTGATTCAACCTCCATCTTAGAAGTGTTCCTGCCAAAAGAAAACCCTTTTACTGGAAAATACCACATTTTATCAAAATTCTACAAACTATAAAAGCAACATACAAAAACAAACTACACACACATTCGCCTCAAATAATGATTCAATGAACATAAAACAAAAACTTTTAAAAAAAAAAACAAATCACAAACATATAACATGTTGGTGCAACCTCCATCTTCGATAAGTTGATGATAACATAAACCAATTTTAATCACCAATACATGATTTGATCAAAATATTACAAACTATAAAAAATAACATGCAAAAACTATAACACACACAATCGACTCTAAAACTAATTCAGTAAACTAAAGACTCATCTGAACCTGAGTCAGCCTTTCAAACAGCCCATCATAAGACTCATCTGAGCTATAATCACTGCAAAGTACTATTCAACATTACATACTGTGTTTAGAAAACATATTACTACATGAACTTAAAAATCATACTTACGCATTTTCCAATTTGTTTGCAGTTCCATCAATACCATCTACCCCGACACCAGCAATACTTGACTCCCCAACTAAAGACTTTGAACAACTGCAAACACAAGAACAATATATATATCAGAAAAACATCCCAAAATACAAAACTAACAATATTAAAATACCATTTCTGTAAAACATCTGTCACACAACAATGTCTTTTATACTCAAACACAATAAATTAAATGTTTACCCTTTTACACATTCTGATACCAAGTCTTCACACTGATCAGGAATGACAGATGTATCAACCCTAACTATTTCAGGGACAGTAACAGATACTTCTTGCTTCACAATCACTTCATCATCCCAACCATCCTTCAAACTCTCCAAACACAAAGGATCAACATCATGACAAAAATCTTCAAATGATGTCAATTTAAGCTTCTTGCCGGTACTTTCCTCATATTCCTCCGCAGCTTCAAGATACTCAAAGTAAAGTTCTTTGATCTTTGCATCAAACGGGAAGACAGGATTCTTCGATCGGCACCTACACGTATTCAGAACACTTAGATGACTGTCGATTAATAACATTATCCTACAAACAACAAAAACAAGCATGCATCTAACCCAGACAATAAAACCCAGAAATCGGTACCCACATAATAACATGCAAGACGAAATATAATGCCCATACACAAAATATGAACCTACAAAACTGAACATGAACAAAAACGTCGGTGTTTACCTGTCATCTTCAACTTTCCGGTTGAGGCTTGACATTTTCGACTAAGATGGCGAAAGGTTCGTTTCGTACTAAAGAAAAAAGGAAAAAAATAGAAACCTTGCTTTTCCCAAGGGATCCGAATGGTACTACCTCTTTGTAAAAACTCTTTCCAAACTGTTAGGATTTCTTAAATTTATTATTCCAACAATAACTAATACACACGTGAATTAATCTATTGATTTTTTTTATGTATCTGTTAAATAATATAATAATAATAATAATAATAATAATAATAATAACAATAATAATAATAATAATAATAATAATAATAATAATAATAGTTCAACCATAAATACACACAATACACAAAATTATAATAACCAGTATTCATTATTAAATATTTAAAAAATAGCCCTATTACAATTTTATAATAAATTTTTTTAATTCATAAATATTAATGTTTATTATAAAAAATTGATTATAATATCAAATTATTTAATTAATCAACTATTTGGATTTTTATTTTGAAAGCAAAATAATAATAATTCATAATATATTTCATAGACACTAAAATACCGATATTCGTCAAACTTCGTGCAAAGTTATAATTAAGAGATTACAATCTATAATTAAGAGAATAAATGATATGCTTCCTTGATTCTTAGTTATGGTCTTTCTTGGTTGGTGTCATCATTCTTTCTTCAACGCCAACTAAATTCTCTGAGTAAATTCTTCAAAGGAGCTGTCATTTGCATTTTCAATTTCATTGTTGTCCCCACGTACATCCCTAAAACTGTACTTGATTCAAATCAAGTTCATGTAATATCATAATTCAGACCAACATGTATATCCAGAGAATAATTTAAAGGAAACAATATTGTTTCAAAATGTGTTTGCAAACATATATTATAATATTAACCGGCAATGTTTCCAAAGTATCATTGTTTTCAACCCATAATTTAAAGCATCACCGCAAACAAAAAAGGAAAAAACAGCCAATTTAGTTTCTTCTACGCTTTTCCACGGTCAAATACACATAAGGCGAAAAGCGCAGCATGCTCCAAATTAAAGTATCGCCATTACAAAGTTTGATACTCTTGGCTAATTCGTACCAGCCCTGAGCCATGTACCTTTCATACGTGTTTGGGACTCCCTTCCTTGACGCCTTATGAAGGCTGCAATTGAACACCTCTCGAGTCTCCACGTCTACAACTTTAATTTCATCCTGATATACCCGAAGACATTTCTTAGCTATTTCCCTTGGAAAATGCTGCATAAATACACAAGTATTTCAGTATACCATTTCATAAGGTTTTTCTATGAAAAGAATACGAATCACATACAAAATTATGATCTTACCATAACATTTTTTGAACTCTTTTTTCCGTTTGTAATGCGATTCTTCCAGGTGAATTTCTTTGCCCCATTCGACATCTCCCATGTAATTTCAGCCGACTGCTTTCCTTTCCCTTTCTTTGGCTGCTTTCCTTTTCTCAAGACAGGATTCTTAACTGGTCCACGTGAAGAACCTGCTCCTCCAAACTCTTTTCGCTTTTCTTTAATTCCTACACCTGTTTCCTTAACACTCTTTTTCTTTGAAACCCGCCTTGGCTCCACATCGACACTCTCAATAGGTTGGTCCTCAGCCATCGCTTCAATCGGTTCCTCCTTTACATCATGAATCACAACATTGACATTGTTTGACGGTCGAGGAACTGGCGTGCCGGATGTCGTAGCAATTTGACCAACCCGATCTTTCTTCCCATGTTCTTTTCCTCTTCTGTTTGCTGTAGCAGTCCTCTCATCGAAACGTACTTTCTTTGCAGCTTTCTTTGCCTCATCTGCATTGTACCCTGTTTCAGCAACCAATCCATCTATCACCCTCATTGCTCCGTCGTCGCTAACAACCAAAAAATCAGAACACATATTAAATATTTGTGTTATAGATAAAAAAATTCATTAGCCACAGCGACAGATACCCTAACAATTTAAAAATGGAAGAATCGATAATCCCAATTGTCGTACTCTGTTTGTGTGAATCCTTGAAATTCATCAACCTAAACCCTAATCGCTCTTAGTTCGTTTTTATTAAACCTATATACATATATTCATATTCTCTACATATTCTTTCAAAGGAAAAACACAACACATTGTCAATATTTTCATTACCCATAAATACCTAATAGCCATAAGAGCGCCAATCAAAGTTAAAGTTTAGAAAGCTGATATAGAAAAATATTTACTTCAAGAAAAATACTCGCCTTTATCGAATACATGCATCTCTACCCTTCTAAAAACAACACTTCGACTAAGAATTTTGAAAGTTTAACAAACCGATATGTAATCATAAGCAAACGGGGAAAGAAAGTACCTGATTTCCATGTCGTCGTCGGATATCCATCCGTTGCAGGGTTTTCTACCTCCGGTCATCTTCTTTGGCATGCAGCAAAACTCAAGTGATTGTGCTGTTCAACCCACTCGTGCGTTTTGTTTGACAAATGTGCTTTTCGTTTCAAGAAAGCATAACTCAAAGTGTAGTCGTTTTACTTCCCCGTACTGATTGGAGGTTACACCTGTTAATTACCACTTGGGCCAAACCTAATTGTTGGGTTCCTACAATAATAATAATAATAATAATAATAATAATAATAATAATAATAATAATAATAATAATAATAATAATAATAATAATAATAATAATAATAATAATAAGAGAAAAAGGGTGATGCACTGACAGTGTAAAAAAGGTTTACACTGTCAACCAATCACGACCATGTATCATACCAAGTCATACTGTTATTTTTAAATTAATGAGATGACATAATAATAATAATAATAATAATAATAATAATAATAATAAACATTAATAAAACTATTATATATAAAAAAATAAGTGAGAGAAAATATTAGAGAGATAGTGATAGGATCATGAAATTATTAAAGTTAGTAGAATAATTTATCTTAGTTGGGCTTTTGTTATTAGTTGGGCTTTTTACTCATTAGACCTTTATTCTACTATCCATTAGTAATGTTATATATGTACTCTCACTAAGAGATGAAAAGATTATCAAATCAATGAAAACAAGTTTATCTTTATCTTTTATTTTAAGTCCTTTAATTTTAGTGTTCTTCCCCTTTTCTACTACAAACCCTAGATTATAGTTTTGATAGGATTAACTTCCTATCAGATAGAGACAAATTTATGAAGGAGAAAATTGGAGAAAAATAATAGGAGAGGATCCAATCCCTCCCTCATTACTGTCCAAAACTTTCAGGCAACCAAATCCCATGCAATCCTCATGGTCTTCCATTACAACCTACTGTAAAATAAGAAAGGTTGCGGATTCGATCCATGTCGACATAACATAACAAAACACATTCAAAACCAAACAGATTAATGCCATAATATTCAAACCAAACAGATTAATGCCATCATATGATGAACCAAGCAGATTACTGCCATAATATCCAAAACAACCAAATTAATGCCATAATATCCAAAAAAAACATTCAAAATATCCTAAATATTACATCAAAACCAGCATAGTTCATATATCGGCCCGATACTTCAATAATGGCTAAACAATTCCTTCATCAATAAACTCCTTTTCTTCACCTGATCATCCCAATAAGCTGAAGCTTTTCCCAGGACTTCGTTCAACAAAACATTATTTGATGATTGAAGTAGGTAGAGTGCAAGTTTCATCCTGGTTGCACTGATAACCTGCACATAATTTTAAACATTTAGGTTAATACGAAAGCTAATTAGAGTGACAAGGTTTGAGAAATAATATTCACATTAAGGCAACTTACAGATACGGTATCATAAGAACAGCTGAATGTACATTCAATCATCCACTTACATACCCACACTCCAGAGTCATTCCTATGGTCATTCATTTAAATGCATTAGTCTCACATTATCAGGAAGTTTTGATTAAATAGGCAAACATGGTAAGGGTTGAGAATGCTTACGAATGCGGGCGCTGCCTTGGGAGGCGCATCACTTGAACAATGTTGAAGGCTGTGACTATATTTTCATCCGAAAATGGAAAGAGTCGACCAAGAGAATCATGAAGAAACATTTCTTCAAGAAATAGTGCCTACCACAATAGTAAATACTATATTTGAATCGATCAAAAACAAAAGATAGTTCGGAAAAGTAAATCAAACTATATAACATGCATACCAATTTAAGAATTGCTTGTCGTCTCCAATGATACCTATCCTCTGAAGGCGAAGAGTCCAACCAAACCAGTTTCCTTTCTAAAAAATCAACTACCAGTAGATACCAGTGATTCCCTTCGTCGTTAATAGGAATAAAAATCTATAAAAAATAAAACTAAATTAAGTGGTAGGTATGAACAGAATTAACAAATTCGAATGTAACAACTATTTTTGTAAAGTAGCCGGAAATGACCTTTGACATATGTCGAGCGGTTGAAGTCATGTATTTGTCTTTATAAATACTCCTCACATACTCAGCCGAATGAGTGTTGTCCAAAGCATATTGCTAAAAGAAAATGTAGTTTACGTCAATAATTAATTCTTAATGAATGTAAATGTAATAGTTGGATTAGTAGTGGTAAAGGTAATCACCGCAAAGTCTGTAGGCAAATACCAAACCGATTGTGTTTTTCCCAACGTCCTTATCAAAAAGTTCTGGGTGTCAACAACCAGATTAATAATCTGTAAAGTTGAATGAAAATGGTATTAGTTCAACATTTTACATCAACAGGAATTTTTTGTATTTCAAATCATGTAAATATAACCTCTTGGTAAACAGGAGACATAGGAATCAGAGACTTCAGTGCCTTCCTATCCCCATATACATCTGATTTGGTTTTAACCAGAACCTCATGACTACAAAGAATATATTTATGCAGTGTCATTACTCAGCTGCTATCAAAATAAATGTGATCAAGAAAATTTACAATTAGGTTTTAGCATGGGAATTATAAAGACATACTCAGCTGTGTTCCCATCATCAGGCGTAAAGAGGTACACGGTTAGATACGCACACATGGAATCCAACATCATTTCTGAGTTGGGTCTGAAACTCATCGGCATCCACTGTCATCAAATAAAAATGAGACTGTTGTTACTAATAAATGGATATAATGTTATATTAAATTTGATTTAAAAAAAATGGTCAATACTTACCGAAGGAATCTCGAGAGGACTATGGGTTCCATCATAACCAAGCAAACATCCGGGTTGATTGTTAAGGTAGTAATCAAGGTCATCCAAATCATCAGGCGTACAGAACAGATTCCTATTAATCCTTGAATATTGTTCTGCATGCAGCATTCCAGTCACCTCTTTTTTACTCTTGAACTTCGGAGGGGCTGATGTTGTGCCCAAACACAGTGTACGTTTCGACTGGCAACATTTCCTCTCCGTGGCTGATTTTTTTTTAGGCAGCTTGTTACGATCCACCTTGGGTGTTGAAGCGGTGGAATCGTAATCTGTTGTGTTGGGGTCGTCATGAAACTCGGAGTTAGTAGTATGGTGACTACAAAAACCGTTTAAGAAACCAGATTAGTAATGGTAAGAAAAAGATTAATAAAGTAATGGGAAGGTTTTATAACCAGTTTGTGATCTTTGAAGAAAGATTTAGAAATAGTTTTAAAAAATTAACTGCTTCCTTATGTAACAGTAACTGATTCAGGTTTATCTACTTATTAACAGTTTCTTTAAAGCAAGTTTACAGGATAATGATGGACTTAGTAGAAAATTAAAAACAAAACAAGAGTTACTATTTACCTTGATGAAATCACGATAATCTCAGATTTGTAGTTTTTTCTTCTGGTCTCAGAGAACTCCTCTGTCATTTGAATGGAATGAGTAGAAGTTGTTGTTGTATTCCTTCTACTCCTTCTACGTGGGGTGCCCATTGTTAATGGAGAACTTTGAGTCATCTTGTCAGATTGCTTTTGATTGTTTTGTATAATAGTTCAAGAGGCACACAGTAGTTGTGAAGTTGTAAGTTTTTAATAGAGTGCATGCTTAACTTATAGGGATATTACTAAGCAGCCTGTACATGTAGGTAATCATGATTGTGCCTAAAATACCATGCCTAACCAATAGCATTTATTTCACCTTTTCTGTTTTTGCATGCACTTGAAAAACCAACCTTTCGGTTCACAAGAAAAGTTGTAAAAAAGTTTAAATTTGTCTTTTCTACGCTTTCAGTTTTAAAAACGCAGTTGAAAATATAAAATGAACAAAAGGTCTGGGAGGGATCGAACCCCAGACCTTGGAGAAGAGAGGAGACCAAGTGCAGGTGCTGGACCACTAGGGCAAACGATGTATTCATTTGTTCACACGCATTCCACTTATAATATATAAACAATGCATTGTTTTTTATATGCAGCAAAGAGTAGCACCTCTCAATTAAAAAATCACTAACCCACTAGCAATAGAAACTAACTCAAAAGCCAAAGCCACTATCCCACTAACAAATAATAAAACTACCTCATACAATGTTTTAAAATGTTGTTCTATTGCACATTTTGCTACACCTAAACTCACATGTGTGCTCATGTTATTTAAGAACTTTTACTTCGCCTTTCATTTATAACAATATTGCTATTTCTATATTTTTTCATTCTACATCTATTTTGTTTTTTTTTTTCCCACTTTTAGAAGTTTGTTTTTTCCTTCATCCTTCTTATGGTTTTTCTTTTCTTTCACAATCTTTGCAATATTATATCATACTAAATTATACTCTTATAAAGTTATTTTTCAATTCTTATTTTCTTATTTTTTTAATTTATTATCGTTTGCTAATTTTGTACTATATTGATTTTTGTAGGTTTAAACTTTGAATCATCACAAAATGTATTTTATTGACAAACAAATTATTGAAAAGGATGTATTGTAATAAAGGTTTGATCTTATATTATACTAAATTATACTTTTATAAAGTTGTTTTTCGATTCTTATTTTCTTAATTTTTTAATGTATTATTGTTTGCTAATTTTTTTTTATATTGATTTTTGAAGGTTTAAACTTTAAATAATCCCAACATGTATTTTGTTGACAAACAAATGGTTGAAAAGGATGGGTCATAATAGAGATTTGGTTAAAAGATTTATTGAATGATTTATTATCATATGCGATGATTCTTAACTTTATTTTTTAATTATGTTTATTATTCATACATCTAAATTTTAACAATTTCCAATAATTCCCTTAAAAATGTGTCCATGTTTTCAAATAATTTTTTGATAGTTTGTTTAAATTTTATTTTAAAAGATGGTAATTATTAATTGGTGAGTTAAAGAATAGAAATTATTTTAAAATTGAAAAATATGTACTTGAACGAATGATTCTATATGAAAAATTAATTATTGGTAATAAGGTGTATATAAGTTTGTCATTGACACCTTCTCATTCATTATTTTCTTTTAAATTTTAAGGGAGACAATTTCTTTTACTCATTTTATTTGCAATGATTATTAACAAAAGTTAAAGATAAATTTTGAAGTAGGTTGGAGTTTATATTACACATTATATTTTCTCACATCAACAATCATATGTTGTCATTTCAAGAGTCGTATCATAGAATAGTATGAAGTTAATGATATCTATCTATAAAAGTAAAGATACTATTACCTTTAAATATCGTTTACAAAGAAGTGTTTCAAAGTTTAAAATAAATTTTCTTAATCTTAATTTATTGATCTTTAACCTTACATCAAATGTGGTTGACCTATTATTTTTATTCTATTTTATATATTTATTTACTTCTCTTTTATTTTATTTATTTTTAAATTGAAATAATGTTAAATATTTTATGTAACAAATCTATTAAATTTATAAATAAATTATTTTTATAATATTTTTATCATTAATAATTATTTAATAAAACATTTCCGTGCATCGCACGGGTAGACGGCTAGTTTGAAAAAGTAATTTTCAGTGTTGATGTATTTGAAAATGTAAAATGAACAAAAGGTCTGGGAGGGGATCGAACCCCAGACCTTGGAAAGAGAGGAGACTAAGTGCAAGAGCTGAACCACTAGGGCAAACGATGTATTCATTTGTTCACACGCATTCCACTTATAATATATAAATAAGGCTTCGTTTTTAATAGAGTGAAGAACAAATTTCTTTATCTGATCTTTTTTAGGATTTAATTCATTCAGTAGAGTGCATGCTTAACTTATAGGGATATTACTGAGCAGCCTGTACATGTAGGTAATCATGATTGTATCTAAAAAACCATGCCTAACTAATAGCATTTATTTTACCTTTTCTGTTTTTGCATGCACTTGAAAAAACAATTTTTTGTATGCAACCAAAAATAACACCAACACCCCCATGATTCCTTATAAATAGAACTTCTTGTTGACCCACCAATAATATTAAGACAAGTATGATTTTTTTGCAATTCTTTAAATAAATTTTTCGTATCATTTACCATTGATGTATTTAACAACATATTTTTAATTGAAATGCTTTATAAAGTATTCTGATAAATTGATTTCCAGAACATTATGAGTCCATAAACTCCATTGTTATAACAAAACAAAATACAAACTATGAAAACAATATTTTCCTAATGCCCTAAACCCTAATCACCAAAACGAAGCCGCCTGGCTGAAATGAAATTGCTCCAATCGTATGGTGCCTCGTCTTCATCCGAAGAACCAAAGATTTCCATCTTGATTACTCTCCTTGTTCGTCTTCTTCTCCTCCTCTTCCTCTTGTTTCTTCTTCTTCTTTGAGCAGACACCTCGACTGCATGTAACTGAGTCACTACTGCTCCGTGACCACCTTGTGGAACACCTGCATCTCCTGTTTGAACCAAATGAACTTCAGTTTGAACAACTTCATCGGTCTGTTTTTCTCCAGCTTGTTGGGTTTGATCCATATTGCTTCTTATTCCGCTACTTTCAAATGTACGCAACTTGCTGCTTCTTCTTCTTCTGTGTGAAGATTGTGGAAAATATAAGATGGTGAAAAACTATTTATAATAGTTCTTACACTTAATGATTGTACATTGGAATGAATGAGAATTTGGAAAGTTGAAAGCTCTTTAATGACACACGTTCTCTTGGAAGCTGAAACATCCTTAGCAGCTATTGGCATAACATAATCACGTTGGAGAAGTAAATGTGTTATGGGAAACGTTTCATCAAGGAAGCATGTGCTAATATTGGTTGTTTTGCAACTGTTACTGTTTTCCATCATAAATTTAATTAAACTTAAATTCTATAACAATAATTAAAGTAAACTTTTATTAATTATCAAAGTAAAATTAACATTTTTAAAATTTAAATTATTTATAAAAATTATGTATAAGTAAATAAATTGTTAAAAGAAAAAAGTTGCAAAAAAAAAAGCATCATAATATTGTTGACCAGAATACAAAACAACTAAAACTAAAAATAAAATGAACAAAAGGTCTGGGAGGGGATCGAACCCCAAACCTTGTAGTAGAGAGGAGACTAAGTGCAAGAGCTGAGCCACTAGGGCAAACGATGTATTCATTTATTGACACGCATTCCACTTATAATATATAAACAATGCTTCGTTTTTTATATGCAGCCAAGAGTAACACCAACACCCCGTTGATGTATTTGAAAAATAAAATGAACAAAAGGTCTGGGAGGGAATCGAACCCCAGACCTTGGAGAAGAGAGGAGACTAAGTGCAAGAGGTGATCGAACCACTAGGGCAAACGATATATTCATTTATTCACACGCATTCCACTTATAATATATAAATAAGGCTTCGTTTTTTATATGCAACCAAGAGTAACACCAACACCCCCAATGATTCCTAATAAATAGAACTTGACTTGTTGACCCACCAATAATATTGAGACAAGTATCATTAGTTTTGGTCATAAGTATCATTAGTTTTGGTCATATAATTCATCTAAAACTTTAAAATGGACCCCACAAAAAATAAGTGTTTTTCAAAAATAGATAGATTTAGTCATTTGGTATATACTTGTTGAATTAGATGGTAGATGTTGGTCTAAAGTTCAACCTTCAATATTAGAGTTTTTTTTTGTATTTTTTAAAAAATACAAATTGTAAGCAAGTAGATGATATTTATAGATTAAAACTTGTATTAAAATAAAAAATATACATATATTTTCAAATTAATAGATATATTTATTTTTTATTTATTTTTTTAAATAAATCCAAATTAATATCATGAAATTTTTTGAAATATGAAAAATTAAAATTAACTATACACATAAAACAAATTTTAGATATATTAATAGATAAAATAGACAAATAAACTACATTACAAGTATTCTTTTAAAACCTGAAATATTCAATATGAGTGCTTATGTTTTACAAGTATTTCAGCACCCAACATAACATTCAGTTTACAAAAAAAAACTGAGTATTCTGCAGCAATTCATTCACGACGGATCCTTTCAATGTCCTCCTGCGGTATCACCCCTACGCTCAACATAAACCATGATTTGTTCAACAGGTGGGTAACGGATGGCAAAGCGAAGTTTGTCACCAACCTGCACTTCAGCATGCCTTATATAGTCAAACCAAGCCCCACACAAATAACACTCCTTCTTCTTCGAATTCTTCTTAATCTCACAGTCATAGGGTTCATTATTGTCACAGTCATAGAGCTCAATATTTGAAAAGTTTCGCAGCTGGCAGCTGTCGATGACGTTTGCTGGAAGTTGCTGCAAATTAAGTAGAAATCATTATCAGCTTCAATACAATTCAAACACAATTGAAATAATACAACAGATCAAATTTTTTCATTTCCTACCATAACATTACTCCGCGTCCTCTTCGCATCAACTACTTCTCGCGACCACATCTCTTCGTCCTGATCCACAATTATAGGGCTATACACCCTGAAACTGAAACAAAATCACAATTAACATGAAGCCCGGACTCGGACACAGGACGTATCATCGGACACGAGGACTCCGCTAATACAGAAAACATAGGACACAGACACGGCAAGAACATATTTTATATATTAATATAACAATGCAATGTACGTGTCATACGCGTGTCGTGCGAGTATCCATGTCCGACGCGGCGACACGCCTTCTGAATGGCGTGTCGTCGCTTCATACGAACACAATGTATAAAAAGGTCAAACAATTGCTTATGCAGTTACTTCAACACAATTCCAGTACACATATGATTTACCTCTCGCTATCCGATGATATAGTTGTGTATTCATGCTCATCTCTTTGAATGTCGTGGAGGTCCGGAGACTCCATGTTCTTACCCTTATGTTTGTGGCTGCAACCAACACCACCTTCAGCGCATCCTTCTCTTTTAAGATTCCCTTTCTCTACCTCACCACTTACCTCACATTTCCTTTTTCCTTTCTCCATGGTGCCTTTTTCCTTCCTAATGTTGGAAGTATCCTCATGCAGACTATGTTTCCTGGTAGTGAGTTCATCATATCAGGGTCCAATAAAACACTTAATGGTTACAATCATACCAGCATCCTACTCAACAAGTAATGGCAAGGAGAAATTGGTTTTCATGTTATTAAAAATCATAAGTTAAGTACCTTTGGGATGCAGATGATGGCATCTCTCCTTGACCGTCTTTACCTTTAACTTTGCTTTCTTTCTTGTTCCTGGCGACCTCCTCCAACATTTGCTTCAAAACAAAGCTCCTTGTGTGTTTCCCAGGTATTTTCCTTTCCTGGGAATCATCCTCATCGCAGCTTCCTTCTTTCACCCTGCATTTTAACAAACAACCACTTCAATATCCGGTATCACATTATAGAAACACATTACATGAAAACCCGATATTGGAGAAGAGGAAGAACAGTTTAAGATCAAGGAATTAAACAAATTTTTGGAACAAACCTTCCCCATCCAACCATGGTCGTGTGTGTCCGTGAATCTCGCGCAATGCCGTTGGCAGTAGCAGTATCGATTGAAGATGCAAATAAACCCTAATTTCACCCTTACTTTTTATGCAAACTGACTTTCCTCTGTTTTTATTTTTTTAATTTTCATTGTTTTGATGTTCCAAAACA